>NW_024582841.1:375790-394431 GCF_018398535.1 Haplochromis burtoni
TTGTAATCACAGCAGACCTGCCACATAAACACTGAGAGAGCCAAACTGAGAGCTTTTAGATGATGTAACTCACAGGAATGCCAACACATTAAAGAAAATTCAATAGTCTGGAGGTAATCAATTCTTAGTTTGGTACATCAGAAAACAGTTCCTTTTCAAGTATCACTGCTTTTTATTAATTGTTATATTTAAGCCAAAATTATCTAAATGTGGCACTGCAGGTAGAACCAGTGACTAATAGCTAAGACCATGTGATAGATGGAATGACCACTTTTAAAATTATAGTGTATAAACGATGGGCATGCCCATCTAATGTCAAAGACTGGATGATGATCACTCCACTTTATGGACATCTCTTTGGAGCCAGAAGTGACCATATTAGGCCCCAGTCATGTATGGTTAAGGACTGGCCAATGACTCCATGGTACCACTGGTCACTAAGGAAAAATATGTGTTCCCCAACGAGCTGGCCAGTAGTTGCAGGAAATGTCTCACCAAGTGACATTGGTCACAAACATATATATGATATTTATTCAGCATTAGTTGCTGGTTGGTAAGTAATAGGACTGGGCGATATGACCCAAAATTCATATCTCGATATTTTTTTAGCTTGATGGCGATATACGATATATATCTCGATTTGTTTTTTACCATGTCTTTTAGCAGGTGCCATTTATGGTCCTTATACACACACAATATGGTAATATTACATTGAAGCACAGTACGTATTACTCCGTGAGGCTCCAGACTACAGTAGCCGTACAGTATACTAAAACATTTTTTGACAGATTGCTGAGCGCCGTGTACCACATAAAATCGGTTCGCGGTCAGTAAGCACAACCAGAATTCATACATAAGGCGCACTGTCGATTTTTGAGAAAATGAAAGGATTTTAGGCCATGCAGCCGCTGTGGGCTAGCTGGTTAGCACAGTTAGCTCATTAGCGCGGTTAGCTCGTTAGCACGGTTAGCTCGTTAGCACGGTTAGCTCGCTAACTCGTTGACACCGTCCAGCCCCACGCACGGGGCGATCCATGGTAACCTGTTAACGGAGATTTGCCGTGTCCATCTTGTCGTTGCCTGCAGGTGAAGCTATGGGGGAGTTGTGATCAGTGAAGGACAGGCGAGGCTGAGTAACGTTGCATAGAGACAAAAGTGGACGAAAGAGAGGCAAACTTGCAGCTCCACAAGTATAATTATAACTTAACATATACTATATCGATATAAACAATATTGTTACATCTTATATCTCGTATAAAAATATATCGATTTTTTTTTAACTCAATATATCGCCCAGTCCTAGTAAGTAACTGCTGACAAGTTGGAGCCTGGAGCAACCAAAGCAATAAGAAACAGGTTTTTGGTGCTACAACCTTCTTGTGGTAGATAACACGCTGCAGTATCCAGCAACCACTCACCAACTCATTGGGGAACAGTCTATAGGCCTGTGTGACTGAGGCTTCAGGATGACGCACTACGCTGTCAGCTAACACTGGCAAGCTTAGTTAGCACCCTGTGTCCAGAAACTGTATTGGTGCATCCCACAGATTCCAGAAGGGTGCATGTTCAACATAGTCAGACTTTCTTTACTTTAGCTGGCTTGACTGAAGTCAGACATAAGCGGTGTCAAGATTGTTGTAATCAAATTGAACCCAAGATTTCTACTTCAGGATCTGAGCACATTCACATAAAAAGGGGGGATCTAACATGTCATTTCACTCTTACTCGCAACAACAATTGGTAACCTTTTCCAACCAGAGACATTATCAGAGAAACAAGTGATAGAAGTGGATAATGAATAAAAAAAAAAACACAATTCTTTGTTTCACAGACCTAAAACAAGAAACAAATCAAATTACTGTAGAAGCTCACCCAGGAGTTGCAAATGTTTCTATAAATGCATATAACTGGTGTGACTTACATCTTTGTTGTTTTTTGTTTTCAGGGATCGTGCTTGCTGATATCATTGAAAAGTACTTTGTGTCACCCACACTGTTCAGAGTGATCCGACTGGCTCGTATTGGACGAATTCTGCGCCTCATCAGAGGCGCTAAAGGAATCCGGACGTTACTGTTTGCCCTCATGATGTCCCTTCCTGCTCTCTTTAACATTGGACTTCTCCTGTTCCTTGTCATGTTCATCTACGCCATCTTTGGTATGGCCAACTTTGCCTACGTGAAACGGCAGGGGGGGATCGATGACATGTTTAACTTTGAGACGTTTGGGAACAGCATGATCTGCTTGTTTCAGATCACCACCTCTGCAGGATGGGACAGCCTTCTCAGTCCCATTCTCAACAACTCCCCTGAGGAGTGCGATGCCAACATCCCCCACACTGGCACCACCGTCAGGGGGAACTGTGGGAACCCATCAGTGGGCATCACCTTCTTTGTCACCTACATTATCATCTCCTTTCTGATTGTGGTAAACATGTATATCGCCATCATCCTGGAGAACTTCAGTGTTGCCACTGAGGAAAGCACTGAACCCCTCAGCGAAGACGACTTCGAGATGTTCTACGAGGTCTGGGAGAAGTTCGACCCGGAGGCCACGCAGTTTATCGAGTACTCCAAGCTGTCCGACTTTGCTGACTCGCTGCTAGAGCCGCTGCGCATCGCCAAGCCTAACAAGATCAAACTGATCTCCATGGACCTGCCCATGGTCAGTGGAGACAAAATCCACTGCCTGGACATCCTGTTTGCCTTTACCAAGCGTGTCCTGGGCGAGTCAGGAGAGATGGATGCCCTCAAGCAGCAGATGGAGGAGAAGTTCATGATGGCGAACCCGTCCAAGATCTCTTATGAACCCATCACTACAACTTTGAGGCGCAAGCAGGAAGAAGTCTCCGCCACCATCATCCAGAGGTGTTACCGCAGACACCTTGTGAGGCGACAGCTGAAAGCCGC
Source organism: Haplochromis burtoni (assembly GCF_018398535.1). Taxonomy (NCBI): domain Eukaryota; kingdom Metazoa; phylum Chordata; class Actinopteri; order Cichliformes; family Cichlidae; genus Haplochromis; species Haplochromis burtoni. Next base: position 378,696 of record NW_024582841.1, read on the forward strand.
CTCCTACATGTACCGCCAGATCACCACACCTCGGCATGCAGGAGGTGAAGGTGAACAAGGAGGTGAAGTAGTGTTTGGGGAGGATGCGCCTGAGAAAGAAGGGCTGATTGCTACCATGATGAGGGAAAACTACGGCTCAAGCATGTTAGGGATCGAGCGCTCAGAGACGATTTCCTCCACCTCATCTCCACCTTCATATGACAGCGTAACACGGGCCACATCCGAGATCTTTCAACCGCTCGCTGTCAAGACAGAAACTGTTGCCGACACTGCGGGCAGCGAACAAAGTGAACAATCACAGTCAGAAATCACCCATGACAGACAGCAGGAAACGACGCCATAGCAGGAACAGAAAAGCAAAAAAATAATTAACAAATGAGGATTTTCTCATTTGAGGTTGGCCTGTTTATTCTTTTGTTTACTGAATGTACCATAGCTGAGAACGCTGAAGCGGCAGCAGAAAGAAGCTATGAAGAACTACGAGGAGCCTGCAACATGGAAGAATTACTACCTTTAATGTCATTTCCTGTTCCCTGGAGAAAGTGTTTTGGGAGTTTCCTGAAGGGAAGCAAAGCAACTGCAAAACAGAGAGGGTAACCCTGTCTGTCAGGTCAACTCTGCCTTTGTTGGAGTAATAGACAGTAAAGGAAAACCTACTCTTGGGTCAACCAGAACCGGGAGTTTAGAACAATGACCTTTCACCAAAGCTACAGGTGGTCAGAGGGGGCAGAGCAACTATATCACAAATGTATCCATCATTTTTTGGCCTGGGGAGTTTGTGCCTTCCCACAGTTGATCAATATTCTCAGAGTATGTTTGGTTGTAAGAGTGACGGCGGTGTTTCTCAACACGTTAAGGGTCGATGGCGTTCTGACTGACACTCGAGAGAGGAGGGAAAATAATGACAACGTGATTTCAAAACAATGTTTTCGTAGTAAAAGTACGTTGTTGATGTTACCAGTCTTTTAATAGCGGTACAATTATTACTATTTTTTATATTTTTTAGAGTAAGTTGAAGAAAACCAGTTAGCGGTCTCTCTTTTGACTTCGGAGTGGCACTAACTATGAAAAAGTGGCTGAACTACTATGTTGTAATAGATGAGAGGAGAAGGTGCGGTCAGGAAAAAAATTTTCTCAAAAACCTGAATCTTCATCTGTTTTTGTTGGCAGTTTTGCACTTTTTGAGTTTACACCTGCTCTCGCTTTACCGCACCTGGGCGAAGGCACAGTGTAGAAGAGCCTGGGATTTCATTATTTTTCTTCTCAAAACCTTTTGCGATAACACCAAAAAAATGACACAAGTGCACAATGAGATTTTCTACACGGTCTCAAACTCTTCTAACACGCATCTTTGCCCAGTGGTGGACGCCCTCATACTCGGCAGTTTCTTGGCTTGTGGGTGATTTGTCTAAAAGTCATGTTAGATATTCCGGCTTCACTTCCCTATAACATGAAGCAGAAGAGTCCTATTTCACTGTCACCACACTGAGTGGGGAGAAAAATGAAGCTTACTGGCTTTCATTGATTAAGGATGCATGATTTAGGAATAAGTTTTATGGAATGCTTTGAAAAACACCTGCCTGGGTGGAAGGAAAATAAGAGGCTTGTCAACTGTAGTGTTATTCTCCTATGCCAAAAATAGTCAAGACTGCAGGTGAATTTACTCTTTTTTTTATATTATTCAGTTTAGTAAAAGCATCAGACTGCTGGTTTAACACCAGCCTAGCACAAATTCAAAATAGGTTTAAGCATGCAGCAAACCACCAGTCTTTGCTTTTTAACAACTGAACAAAGACATGTGATAATAATAATGATGATGGTAATAATAATAATAGTCGTAGATTTTATATAGCTTTTTCCTAACAATGTTACAAAGCGCTTCATAGAAAGAATCAAAAAGCAAAATAAAAACATCAGAACAAAGAGGTTAAAAAAACCTACAAAAATGACCACAGCTCAGAAGTAAAAGATCAATTCAAAAGGAAGCAAGACAGCAATAACAAGCGCAGAACACTGAGATTCATGCAGGACACCTGTTAGCCTATTTTAATGCCATGAATGCCTCCTTTCATTTTTTTTTCTTTTCCTAAGAGCATTTGATGTCTCTGTACAAACTGAACATTGTCAACTTTTATGACAAATCACCCGCTGTCATTCAGCATCTGTCTGGTCTGAGTTCGGCTCGGCACAAACCGGCTTTAAGGTCCTGGTGGTGTCAGCCAGCTCTGACTACAGAGCGACAATCAGCTCAGCACATCTGCATCAGGATTTCTCCCCATTTGGTTTCATGAAAAGCTTAAAAGGCCACGCTGACTCTCGTGTTTGACCATCACCAGTGTCCTGGAACAACCTTATCTTGAAAACTCAACAGCAATATGGCAACGTTGAAGAAACCAGAGACAGCACAAAAGGCAATGAAACTCTGTTACTTTGCCAAAGTTTTAGTATTTTGTTCCTGACTAGCTGTCAGTGTGACAGAAGTATGAATACTCTTGGTACTGTCAATGAATAACGCAAGAGGTCACACGCCTCCCTGCGGAGATACATTTCATGTAAATGAGGCTCAGTAATTCACACACATTTTGCTTCCCATTAACCAAATTTTATCAGAATTTGGTTGCAATTCAGTCAGAGATCCAGAAGGGGGCGCTGGCAAGACTGTCTTTAGTGAAAAAGGGTGAATGGAGCTAAACAGCTAAGTTAATGACTTCCACCTGCTTCTATTCAAAAACATCTATATTACTTTTCATAAATCCAGCATCAACAGCACGTCTGAAATTAATCAAAACAACACTTATGTTCGGTTTTTCTCACAGTTAAGCCGGTTTTGCACATTAAACACTAGCATGCTGCTAATGGGTGCTGATTACTTAAGCAATTGGGATGGAACGTCCTCCCGCCATGGCAGCAGAAACCCCGTCAGAAGTTCCTATGTGGTGAAGTTGTGAATCTCTAATAATCACAGGGAGATTCTACTACAATAGAAACCTGTAAAAAAAAAATCGAACTCCACTCATTGTCTTGAGCCCTTCTACCGAAAAAAACATGCAAACTTCGGGAAGAACGTTTTTTCCTCGAAAATTTTAAATTTTTGTTTTACTGCCCAGTTCACTCTGGATGAGCTCAACACCGCCCCCTATGGAGCTAGAAGACCACAGAGCTCTCTGTGGTGCTGGACGTTCAGCTGCCAAAATATATGAACTATTTACAGCTTCAGATTAATCCATAAACCACAAATAACATCTTTCATTTTTTTTATCCCAGTTGTTCAATGATTATACATTTCGGGTTTATCCAGGACACTGAAATTTTATCTCCAAATGAAGCATTTCATTTCAGTGTGAGGAGATAAATTGGTGAATTCTGACTCCTACGTGGAGAATTTATAGCTTTAGTTTTTACTGAAAATATCAAACAGTTCAAAATGAACCTTCTGTGGTGAAATAGGTGTGCCCATTTTTCTAGGTGCAGATTTTATATTCAGCACATTGAAGACTTTGCTGATGTCATTTTTTCCCCCCAATGATTGAAAAATCAACTCTTCAAAACCAAAACACCGCTTCATTTATTTATTTATTTATTCATCCTCTTTTTGGGAAGATTTTCAGGTCAATTGCTTTATTTTTATTTTATTTATCTTTTTTATGATAATTATTTTTGCATTTTGGCTGGAGGAGGAGAGGAGGTCGAGCGAGACGGCTCTTTATCTATTTTGCACAGAGAAACAAAAAAAAAAAACTAACAAAACAAACAAACCGCGTCAAGCAATAACGGTTTGCAGATACCTTTTAACTGAATTCTTGAGTAACGCTTGACTTCACAGATGCTTTTTCTCACTGAATGTGTCTGTGGATTAAAGGGAAAAATCCCACACTAACACTTTGAGCATTTGGTGGAATATGATTAGCCGGATGCAGCACTGATGGCGTTACTGTGGACTTACAGACACACGGGTCCATACAGTGGCACGAAGCCGACGTGAAGCAGCGTTACCGCTTGTTTTTATTAAGACGAAGTGTCAAAGTGTGCGTGTACAGCATTTGTTCAGTCTGCTTCAATATTTCAAACAACCTCTCTCTCTGTCTCTGTCGTTGTGGTCACCCGAGGGATCTTTACTAAACGCTTTCCTAGACTAATTTTAAAAAGGAAAAAAAGTAGAAAAAAATTTTACTGGCACCGTCTGGACTCTATTTCTACTAGATTCTATTGAGAATAGATAACGATATAAACTAGGTAAATACTAATACACTGCTGAACTGTGCTGCGAGGCGTATTTAATAATAATAATAATATTTCAGGTTGCAGTTGTGCTGAAGGGCTGTTTTCAGTAGCAATAGACCCAGAGTGTGCCTGCTACACATGAACCCCATCACTCCAAGCCATGCTTTACCATTGGTTGATTGATAATATGCTTGACTGATTGATGAGCCAGTTGATTTTTCTGATTTCTTGACTGGTTTCATGTTTGGTTGGTTGATGAATTGATTCTTATGGTTTTTGATCATTAACACAGTCTCCACAGTCCCCTCCCCTCCATCACTGCTGTGACTCTTCCTCATAACCTATCGAACAAACAGCACAGAGAGCTAACAGGCTGACGTCACTTTTAACTGTCAAAAAGGTCCAGATTCACTAACGTCTGCAGGGAAAAGGGTGCAGTGTTGTCAGGAGAGCACATGCTGGCATGTAATTCCATACTGAGATGTTAAAATGGAGACAGCTGAATAAGAAAACATCCAGCTGTTTAATTCCCATAAACTGCATATAAAAGATGAACATAGCTACCATGAAATCCCTTACTGGCTTGCCAACTCTCATTTTTCAAGTTTCAAGCAGGAAGGCTTGTCCATCTTAGGTTTTTGAAATGTCTTGAGGCAGGCAAGCAGGATTAGGCCCTCACTAACCTGTATGCTGATCTGACTGTTTCACTCTAATAGGGCCACAGTTTTCTAAATGAACACCATGTTTTGTTCAATAAGCGACTGAGAGAAATAAATTCATCAGGAAACTTTTAAGCAGTTTAAGTTGCCGCACCCTGTGACTGCTTTGGTTGCTAGCAGATTGCTCATATTTTGCATGAAATACGTCCACTAACACTTGCAAACTACTCACAAGCAGTAATGAAACCAAGACTGTGGGAACTTGTGGCCATCTTCTAGAACCAAAGCAATTGCAGTAAAGTTTTTAGTCCAGCAGCGTATACCTCTTTGAAATTGAGTTCACCTGGAGATGTTGGGTGAAACTGAAAGAATGCAAATTTTCCTGTGGAAACCTGGCTGGTCTCCAAGCCTGACGTCTTAGGTCTCTGACAGCAAAAATCTGGTTTTCTAACAGGACCATCAATTATAAAATGAAGATCATGTTTTAATCTGTAAGGCTTGAAACTAGCGACTGTGATCATAAAGGATAAGTAAACCGTTTACTGAGCTTATAGATCAAATTTCCAGTAGACCTGTACACTCACTACCAAATTTGGAACAAAGACAGCTTCACTAGAACTTTAAAAGAGGACGGTGATTTTCTTTTAGAGCTGGCTTGAACCCTTTCAGAGGACCAGAAAGAAAAACGGACTTTCTTCAGAGTGTTTCCAGGTCAGTAAAGATATCAGCAAAGGGCTTTTGTAGAAAAGAACAGTCATCAAATTAAAGGCTCAGTTATTGGCATTAGTCTACTTAGATTTCAAACAGAGATCTGCTCATGAACTCAAAGATTGTTTAAATCCTTCCAAAATTACCTAAAGCTATCAACACAATGCATGTAAAACATGGATACTGTGCTCGAGAGATATCAGATGAAGTTGAGCTGTCTTTGTAGTGAGACAGTGTAGCCTTTATTTAACCAGGTGAGTCACTCCAAGCATATTCGTATTTACAAGGACAGCCAGGGAATGGCAAAGCCTCAAGAGTTTACAAGAAACATACTCTACTTGTTGCCCCTGATCATGGACGTTTCAGTTCAAGTTTACAAAGGTAATTAGAAATAGTTTATTTAGGATTTAGGATTCATCAGTAAAACAGGAGGCCCAGCTTTGAGACAAATCCATTTTTTATGCTTTGAGAAGCTTCTTGAAAGCTCAAACCTCCAGGGTTTGCTACTGGAGGCATCCTGTTAACAGCGTTGTAGTTTGTGCCAGTCTACAGCTCCAGGGTGATATTACTTGGTGGATACTGCTTGGCAACCTCATCCTGACATATCCAGCTCTCTCAAACTGATATTCAGTATTTGCTGCAGTGGAAAAAAGAAAACTGCACAAGCTTTTGTCAGAGTGTTGCTTCAGTGAATCTGGACCTCAGACTTTGGTTTGCACTGAGCACAAAAACACATTCAAACACTTACTGCAATCACTGGGACAGTTGGCTGCTCAGAAGTTTGTTCACCTGAAACAAACAATGAAGCAATTACAGCAGCAAAACAAAGAGCAGCTTTGTCCCTGAACAGTCTGTACAAGGGAAAGTAACAAAGCCTTCTAAATAACCTCCAAAATGTTTGAGCACTCAGAATGAAAAACAGAAAAAAATCTGTCTGCTTTATGATTTTTCCTGCTCTGATATGATAAACTGTTCAAAGTCTGAGCAAATTAAACACCATCTTTGCTCCAAGCTGTGGGTCAGACCATGTGGTGCTACTGAGGGGTTTGGAAGAGTCCATTTTATGAAGGGAGGGGGGTGTTTAAAACACAAACTGAGAATCTCTGCTCCTATTTGCCTTCTTCCCCTGTTTGAAAACCAAAAGCTGCTTCATCATCCTCGAAACAAAACGACAAACACCCACACGGAGGAAATGCACAGAAAACCAGAGGTTTCATTGTTCTCTATTATTGCTATTCTTACTATTAACTGTGTGATAAATGCAATACAACAGTTGTGTAAACAGGCAGTGAGTGATGTTCTATCTTATTTACAGTATGAGGATAATAAAAATGATGCTTTTGGGGTTTTTTTATTATTATTATTTTCCCGCTGTCAGGGGTTTGGTTTTTCCAGGCATCTTCTCACTGCTTAAACCACAGTCGTCCCATTTACACCGTCACTGGTTTCACAGCGGGTGGCGAACTGGTTTGCAGATTTCCAGTGTCATATCAGTCCCAAAGAAACCTCATATCTTGAGAAAGTTGCCTTTTTCTTAGGAAAGGGGGGGAGTTTGAATATTTCCCTTTCTGACACCTCTCGAATCCTCTTTTATTCCACATGAGAAAAACAGGAACATTTCTCTTATTGTCACCTTTGGGATAAAATGAGGCCACAAATAGTAGAAGTTGGAAAATATGCTTCACTAAGTTGACGATAAGAGGTTTCATGATACAAGTAGTTTTAGTGCTTTCGCTGGAAAACATTAAACTTTATAGCTGGAGGGTTAAAACCTTGTAACTCCTGAAATTTAAGGCTTGAATATATACGGAAATTAAGAAATAGCAACGTAATGAGCACAACTTTTAAAGTCCAAATTGGAACAGTGTCCATCACAGTTGTGTCATTTTCTAAAAACACAAAACCCAAAAACATAATAATAAGTTACAACGTTTTCCTCTGACGTCAGTGGTACTCGCCGGTGAAACCTCGGTGTAAAGGAGGCGAAAGCCGTGCCTCAGTGACCCCACCCTGGTGTTTTAGAGACAATAATATTTACAATTATAATTATAATATGAATATATATAAATATATATATATACTTTTTAGTACTTTGAGTTGAAATACTTTTTAGTATTTTGCAAATACATGTCTCTGTATATAAAAGAAAAGCCTCCTGTAATAAACAAGAAAAAATTTAATACTGAATCTGTTGTGGTGGTTTTATTTTGTGTGCTGTGTGAAAAATGGATATATGTGTGATCCAGGTCCACCACCAGGGGACTAGTGACCCATCTATAGTTAGGTGTACGATTTGGCAGCAAAGGGTCAGCCTACTTCCTGCTGGGTAGGCCACACCCTCTAATGGCCATGAGCTGTGAGTAACAACTGAAACAATGAGTTTATGGATGCCAGCAGAGTAAATGAGCTTCCCCTGGTGCTTGGTGGTGTCTGGACACAGCCTTAATGATAGGATGAGGATCTTGTATATTCAGGAGGTGCTCAGAGTAGAGCTGCTGCTCCTCCACCTCACACAGAGCTGGTGGAGGGGGTTCAGCATCTAACCAAGGTGCCTCCTGGACGCTTCCTAGGTGAGGTGTTTTTGGCAAGCCATACTGGAAGGAGACCCCAGGGTAGACCAAGGACACGCTGGAGAGATCAGGAAATCACATGATAGGATGGGGCTAGGTTTCACAATGAGCTCACTCGAAACCCTGGCTGATTGTGACCCACGCCTGTTTTCACACCTCGGCTCAGGTGATTAGGTAGAGGATCTTCAGGGGGTCCTTTTGTCCCTCTTTGGGGGGAAACTCCCACTAGGTTTATATCTGGGACTCTCCACCATTTGACCCTAGAACTGAAGAAGCTTCTCGGATGAGAGGTGAAACGTCTTCAAGCAACCCAAAGAAGTCCAGACGCTTTTCTTTCCAAGCTCCTTAGACTATGAGGACCTGGATGACTGAGAACCTTCACAGACCTTGGACCTGGAACTACTAAATCTTTAACAACAGCTGCTTTCACTAAAACACAGAAAGCAGAGAAGACTCCAGAGCTGACTCGGTCTATACACAGACTATCAGCACGATAAAAATAAGAAGAAAAGAACAGCTTAAACTGGTAGAATACATATTACTGCAGAAGCAGGAAGACACAATGAAAGCCTGTTAGGCTGTGTTTCGGTCTTATCCTTAAACTAACCAATATAATGTCTTTAGAGTACCTTATATTACTACCAAACACACCTGTCACAGCTGTCGAAGTCTCTGTAGTTGTGGGGTCCTGCAGAAGTTACCACATTTAATGTCAGACACATTAACAGTGTTCATTAAGTATTGGAAGTACTTGCATTGCGTGTGCACTGTGGTCACGCCAGCATCAAATCCATCCAAGTTACATGTTTATTAAAATAATCAAATTACAGCATTTATGTTAGACTACTTTTAATTAACTACTTTAGCCCACTTACAATGAGAAGAAATCTTGTTCATGACCTGTGTAGCATGTTAACACTATTGGAAGGAAAAATAACTTGAACTCCAATTTTGAAAACACAACTTTCTTTTTTTTTTTTATAAAGCTCTGACCTGTATTATGAGTCTGAGTCTGTGGTCTGGGAGAGAGTCCTGTAACAGTATATAAAGACCAATGTTGGGCAATTAATTATATAGTTACTTCTTCAAAAAAGTTACTGAGTTATGCAAACAAAGTTTTTTGCAGCTGTTTACCTAAAAATGCAGTCAATAAACATTTCAAACTATTTACAGAACAATCAGCTGTTCTGCATCAAATCTGATGCCACACAAATTATTTGTGCCACTCCAAAAATAATTTCTGTCCACTATGAGATGAAGGAGAACAACAGCCTGATACCTGCAGGCCTGACAGCAGCAGATGTATCACTGCTGTAACACCTGTAACACTCAGCAGTCGCCTCATTGTTCTGACACACAACAAAACTACTGACTACACTGCACACTAACTACACACTAACTACACACTAACTACACACTAACTACACACTAACTACACACTAATTACACAAGATTTGCGCTAAACGTCGCAAATCTCTCACATCTCAAAACACGCCGTCACTCCTAAAACTTCCCCCTCCCTAAACAACTAAATGCCACGTTGCCATATCATTTTTTGATTGGTCAACATGGTACATTTTTTGCGCACACGCACAGCTTAGAGGGAACATTGGTGGGGACTGAGTTGCTTTTGGAGCTAGCCCTGAAGAGGACACCAGGGAGCTTCATGTTTCAGCCCTGGAGGCTGATGCTGAGTGTAGGAGGCATTACCAACTTCAGTTCACTATGTAATGAGCTAAAGTCAGTAGAGACAGAGTCAGGTGTACAGAAGGCCGCACAGCCTCTCAACATCAAGGTTTTTATTGTTGGTAATGTTACTCTGTCTTCATTTTCCTAAAATAACGTCACCCCCACATTGTTTGTGAGCAGATGAGTGGAGCATCCCGGCTTCATTTCCAGGTTGGACAGACGGGTGGGCGGACGTGCAGGTTTATGGTGTCGGGTAGCTCTCCGTCCTCACAGTGGACTGTTTTTGCACACTACTGTGTGCATCTGTCTCCCTGCGCTTCCTCCCTTCATGTCGGCTTTGGCGCCAGTTCGCCTCTGCCCGTCATGCCTGCTTACGCTGCCCACTTTTGTCATGAAGCTGAACTCGTGATCTAATGCTGTGTGTGTGTGTGTGTCAGAGCAGATTGAGGATGACACTTGAAGCTGCTGTTGGAAACCCGTCTGCTGTGTTACCCTCTGCCTCTTTGTGGCCCTCCTGTTTCACCTCCCTCGTGATGACCCTGCTTCAACAGTGTTATGAGGTATTGTTTCATTCAGGAGCCTTAGACCATCGCACAAAGGTGGATTACTCTGCAGGGGAAAACAGTTCCCAGGAGAGTGCCTACTTCCAAGTGTTTTAGGAAATTACAAAAAAACACAGATGTTTTGAACCAAAGGGCAGGGAACTGGGAGTTATAGACACAAGTAATGAGACATGCATTTACAACTGATTTAGGTCTTTTCATGTCATTTTTTAAGCTGAGTTTTAGCGAGATTTCCTCTCTTTGTCAACAGTGGCGCTTTTATCTCTGTCTGGTTTGATTTGAAGCTTTGTTTTTATAAGATATGACAGTTTCTGGCATTCTGCGGGCTAAGGGCTCCGGCTAACAGTTACACATCCTGGGTCCTCTCTGGATCCAAGGACACACTGGAGAGATTACGTCTCTCAGCTGGCTCGGGAATGCCTCGATATGCCCCGGGGCAGCTGAGAACGCTGGCCCAACAACTACACGGACCCCGATGTGCAGCAGAGGATGAATGCATGGATCATATTTAAGCTACTAACATGTATCTGCATGTAAATCCTCTGACGTGGGCACAATTTTCATTTTGGAACAATTTTTCAACCAAAACCAGACACAAAGCGATCAGGTGTCAGTTATTCAAGGTCAGAGTATTTGCTGGGTTTAGCCGTCATGCTGTGAGCGGTTTGACTGAGGAGCCGGCGCACTCGTGAACAAAGCTTCTCTGTCTGTTTGAAAGGCTGAAACTTCTGTTTAAAGCCCACCAGCAGCTTTTCCACTCACTGAGTTGTTGTTTGATGACATAGATGACTGCGTTTAAATTGTTTGCTTCATCCGGTCTAAAACACGAAGACGTTCTGATTTCAGTGAAATGAACCTGCAGGAACGTCCTCGCGTGTCAGAGGCTGGAAACTGCTGTTTGTTAAATAGCTTAAACAGTTCTCATTTACCTTCTGTCAATTAATAGACTTGCTTCAGCTCCGCCGATGCCCTCAAGCACACGTGAATACAGACTGAACTCAGTGAACTGCCTTGTTGTTGCCCTTGAGCAAGGCACTGAACTGAGAGAGAGAAATAAAAAGCGTGTGTGCTGACTTGTTTACGTAGTTACATAACCTCATCTCTAGCCCTGAAACGCAGAGAGGGTGCCAGAGTTCCTCAGCATATGTTAAAAGGAGCTTCCCCATCTGTCTGCCTGCCAAAAAGCTCCAATCTTAAAGGAACAGTTCGCTTTAAACGTCGTACGTTTTTGACCACCTTTAAGAATAGTTCTTCTCAATAAAGCCCTCCTTATGTTGTTTATATTTGTTGTTAAATCATCAGCAGCTACTTCTCATTTCATAATATGAACCCACTACCCAGTTAATGTATGGCATCTGAATACTCACCAGAACAGCACCCTCTACCAGCTGTGAGTAAAACAGCTATTTGATGCCTGAGATCCTCAATCCGGCTTTAAGTTAGTGAGGAGGGACCTTCCTGGGGCTCCGGTTCATTCTTACTATCTTTTCAATTCATGACGTGATGTCCAAACACAGTTTTCCAACGATGTAATTACTGGAAAAGTAACTCCAACAACATATGTAATAGAACAGAATAGCCCTGGGTGCTCCACATCAACTGTGTGGAATGAAATATAAATAGTAGAAAGCAGGAATAATAACAAAGAGGAGAAATATGCACAAAATAAGAGAAAGGCGCAGATTAGAGGACAGGTTAAAAATATTAACCCGAGGCACCGACCGGAGGGCAATAGGTCAAACATGTGATGGGCCTGGCTTACCTGAGGCAGAAGGATCTGGCGATGGCCTCCAGGGGTGGCAGAGGGCAGCCAGTGATTTTTTGGGTGGTGTTAATTACGGTCTGTGCAGCCTTCCTGTGGCCCCTGCCTACCAAACACCGGGCAGCAGGAGCAACAGAGGGCCAGCAGCAGCTTCTGCTCCAGGTTATTCTTCTTTAGGACACAGAGGCGCTCCCTCACTAGGGCGATGGTGTTGTGGGTCCAGGCGAGATTAGTGGAAATCAGGAAGACAATAAAAAGGCATAAAAACCACAAAGATGAACAGTAGTTGGGATCTCCGTGCCGCTGCACCCAAATCTACCTCTGGAGGGTGTGTGACAGCAGGAATACAGGAATAAATGTGTTTTTTTTAGCTGAATCTTTTCTGTATATTAACTTTGGTATATTTAATGAAACCACACAAAGGTTACCTTCAAACTATAGTATGTACTTTTTCCAACAGCTCCTGTTTCTCAGGTGGATTTATAACTCTTCTTCTATATGAAGAGTTTGAAGCCGTAAAAACAAAGCCAAACATGAGCGATTTGATTTGGATCAAAAAATAAAGGAAAACAAACTAACAAAAATAAGACTGTGTGAATGATTACTGTTTACAGTGAACTACTCATCCCATAATGCACTGCAAATCCCAGATTCCACATCCAGTGACTTCCAGACGTTATCCTGTTTATTATCAGAGCCTTGCACGATATTAGCTTGAACGTGTTTGTGTGTTTCTCCATGGTAACAGCCAATCAACCAATCAGAGAGATTTCAGTTGTGATTTTTGGATCGTGTGTAGTGTCGCTTCTTCAGTGACACTGCAAAAAACAGACTTGTTGTTAAAATGAGGTCGATGTCGTCGTGTGATGGTTTGCACGTTCACCTAACGAGCAAAAACTGTCAGCTTTGATTCTGGGAGCAGGAAGAGGCAACTAATCCCTGTGGCATCAAGAAGGACGCCCAGCACAACAATCTGCCACATCAAACACGTGGAATGAGTCTTTGTGAATCATTTTTTATCTTATAAAGTGGTGGTTTCTACAGGAGCATCACAGCTCATACTGGCTCGTACTCAAACCCCCAGAGATCATGAATGACATTTTGACTTCCAGAGTCTCTGTGTTGAGCTTGTATATTGTGGCGGAGGTGTGGTCCCTGGCTCAGCTGCAGGGAAGGGGTGGGGCCAGGCAGGTGAGTGGACAGGTGGTGGTGATGGCACAAACAAGCTCTGTACTGCTTTTAGTGACGCGAGCGGTACGGAGGGAAGGTTCTTCCATCAGACAGTTTGCACAACGCTGAGAGAGAGAGCGGTCAGAAGTGTGTGCCAACCCAAAAATGACATTGCTGTGGGTCGATAATAAAGCGTGTGTGTGTGTGTGTGTGTGTGTGTGTGTGTGTGTGTGTGTGTGTGTGTGTGTGTACAGGCCCTCGAAGTGGGTTCAGACTGCTTCTTTATACACGTTGTTTCTCCACGAGTGCAGGACACTATTCATAAAAAATTCAAACTTGATTTTTGTTCACAGCGATTTCTGAGATATGTCATACTTTCTATGGCTGATTCTCTTCAGAAGGAATCGTGGCTGTAGGTAGCACGCAGATTAAAAGGAGATCTTCCCTTTGTGGCACATTGAAGTTTTACCCAGAAAGCATGTTTTAAAGTTTTCCTCTGTGCATTTTCAAAAACAGAAACATTCCAGGTATCATGTTCGTTTCTGTCCATCCACATCATAAGCGTTACGTTGGTGCTCTTTTCCAAAGGTTTTTACTTTCTAAAAATGTTCAAATTACAGAAAACTTAAAATATTAACATGTAATGAAACTGGTTACCCAGCGATGAGCACACCTTACACTGCGCAAGGTCAGTCTCTCCTGTGGGATTGTGGGTGTTTTCCTTCCCCGTGGTGCATACTAAGGGCGCCCAGAAGAACTGAAGGCCAAAGATGAGCAGATGATGCTTTGATGACAAAAAGCTGCTTTAACTGCAGGGACGTGTTTCCATTTTGTCCCCGTAATGTAAATCGATGTATGAATGAAGACGTGGTTTAAGACGGAAGTCTCTGGAAAGTTTTACTGTAAGTCACAGATGTCAGCCAAATGTTTGCTCCTGCATCAATATGAGTGTGTTCATTAGGGAATCGCAAATTTAGTGTATCAGTAATTATTCATCACTAAGTGAATAATAGCAGATATGGGTTTTATAGTTTACTGCAACCAATCGATGCAAACGACATTATAACAGATTCATTTAGAGGAGCACTTTGCCATCTTTCAGCCTGATAGAAACGCAGGGGTTTCATTCCCCTCTGCTGATTTTCATAATCTACAAAAACTGAATCTTTTTTTAAACTGAAAATTATTTTCTTTTTGTCATTAAAAATGAACAATAATGGAGAAAATAATTAGCCAATTCCAGCAGACCTTCAGTGGTGAAGAACTGTCGGCTTCTCGTCTTTTCTCACATCTAAATGTGACATCAAACTGAAAGATGTGCAAATGTCTGAGAAGCGATTTCTCTGTCTAATGGATGTCCCAGTAATGACATCTAAACTAAATAAGTGCCTGGAGGTGTTTTAAAGATGACATAAGCCTGTTGTGCAAGTTCTCAAAGTGAAAAAAAGGATTCGGGGTCATGAGAGTAATAACGACATGTTTTTCTTCTTTTCTTGTCTGTTAGTGTAATAAATGTGGTGAGTATAGGGATTGAACCAGCTAAGATAATTCTTCCTGCATTTTCCCGCACAGCAAAATTCTTGCTGTTGGTCCAGCCAGAACATGTGCATGGGCAAAGCTTAACTAAGGTGAACTCTGAATCTGCACTTGAACATCGCACCAAAACACACCTAAATTTGTGTCGTCGGTGGACTTGAAAATGGCACATTTCAGTTTTGATGCTGTAAAACAAAGACAGGGAGCTGTAAGAAGCTGCTAAGCTCCACAGAGCAGCTCACGGGTCTCCATATTTAACACTAGAAGCATCATCTTTGACATTAGCGTCACTTTTAAACTCTATTAACGGAAAATCATATTTAGTTTTCTTTCTACGGCCATTTTCTCTTCTTCATCGTTGTTCACTGTGACTTTGCCTCTCTGCACTTGTTAGGATCAAAGCGCGACACCAGGCAAACACACTGCGTTATGAATACACACACACACGCGCGCACACTCAGTATATGCAGGACAGTTGCTGATGCAGCATGAAGGAGCCAATCCTGTGATGTCATACGCTTCTTAGTCATAAAACACACTAAGAGCGGCGCCGTATACTCTGTGGAAGGAAACGTCCTTTAACCCTCCAACTGTCATCTTGCCCCCCCCCCACTCCCCTCCTCTGTCCTTCACATCTTTTGTAATAAGTGTTGGGGGTCCCATGGGAGACATGCAGTGTGTGTCCTCCATTGGCATGGCAGCGAGGTGTTGATGAGGTCCCGCGATGGCAGACGGGGGGAAGAGTGTGTTCCCCGACCTCAGTCTCCTGAGGGGTATCTCTCTCTCTCTCTCTGTCTCACACACACACACACGCACACACACACACACGCACACACACACACACACACACACACACAC
>NW_024582841.1:394451-402320 GCF_018398535.1 Haplochromis burtoni
CACACACACACACACACACACACACACACACACACACACACACACACACACACACACACACACACACACACACACACACTCTCTCTCTCTCTCTCTATTTAAAGCTGAACTCATTGATTTATCATTCAGCTGTAATTTGGTTTTATTTTTGAAGCTTTATTTGTACCTCGTGTTGAAGAGCCAACAATTCGTGCAGATTGTCTAAATAATAACCACATTTTTTTTGTTACGATGTCAGAACAAACATCAGCACATGCCAGATCTCTTGCTACATGACAGGATTATGGTGCAACCTTCCACAAGGCAGGAAATCTAAAGTGTCCCTGGAGACTGTGGGAGTGTCCTGTGTGGACCTCGATGCTGTGCACTTGGTTTGTTTTTGTTGTTTTACTTGCTTTTTAGGATTAGCAAAGGATTCTGCTTTGTTCTGTCTCACAGTGAAAAGTGTCAGGTTGGGTGTGACATCTCCTTCACACTGATATCAAAGCCTGGATCATGACAGTCAACCACAAAAGCACACATTTAGGGTAACAGAGACATGCCTGAACTTCACTATTATTTGATGCATCAGGACTGAGAACAGCACAAAATGCAAATAAACATGATGAAGAAAGCATCTGCATTCAGCAGATGCTGTAAAGACAGCTGTAATATATCTCTGAGAAGCACAACTGGGGCAAAAATACAGTACAATGAACAACAGCAGTGATCGACCAAGCTACAGCAAGCCTGTGAAAAACCTGGTGGGAAAAACACACAGAGACAGAAAGCTCTGAGAACAGCATGATTCCCAGAGGGACTGAAAGGTAACAAGTATGTTTCCTTCTTAGAAAAATGGTTACCATTGATACCAGATCAGCTGGATCCCTGGATACCCCCGGAGATCAGAGAGTGCACCACATGCCTGGAAGGAAACCTCAAGAGGATCTTGTCACTGAATCCCTCAGCTACAAGAACACCGTCCAGGTGTTTGTTGCTATGTGGAAAACAAGGAAGGTTGTAAACAGCAACTCATGAACCATTTGTGTCTTTGACGGGAGCTCAAATGTGGCTACAACCAGACTGTCTAATACAGCCGGTCCCACATTTATTTAAAAAAAAAAAAAGTCTTCTGCTGCTGCCGCCCAAAGTTTAATGAGAAATCAAACTGAGCTTTCCTTCTTTATTTGTGTTTTCTCCTTGCTGAGGTCGATTCTCCACTGCCAGCTTTCCTCCTGCAGTGCAGCAGTGCCACTGCAAATATTTAAGAATGAGTGAAATATGATTCGTGTACAATGAAAGATATATCAGGACATCGTCAGCATAGAAGTAGATGACAATATTATGTTTTCTTAACCTCTGGGGGGTCCTAGAAAAATGCATACACTATTGGGCTTAGAGCCACAAATCGACCACGCCATGAAAAGTGCCATAAAATATCTATATATTAATATTTTTTCCACTTTAAATTAGCCAATCTTTTAGACCTACTTCTCCTTGAAATATTCATATCAAGTTTTAATTACATTTCGCGGATTTTAACCCTTTATATCCCGGGTTCGTCACATGGCCGCACTGTTTTTTTAGCCCCAAAAAACAAAGAAATCAAATATTTCCCAAAAGATACAATTCCAAGGCCCGGACTCCCGAGTACCACCAACATTCGGAAGATGGCCCATTATTTGGTTGTAATGACCGTGGAATGGGAAATAGCGTTTATAATGGGTTTCAATGGGGCACAAATCGACCACTAGGACCAATAGTGTAAGTTTATCTGTAGCTCAGCCACTGAAGCTAATTTAAGGGAGTCAGACTGGAATTTTGAAATATATGTAACCAGACTTGTTTTTGGAAAAGTTGGCTATATTCCGTTCAACACAGTGCAAATGGCGTGTATACGAACAATGAAAAATGGCACAAATCGACCCAAGACCACCCAGAGGTTAAATGAGTTGGCTTTAAATGATCAAGGACACCAAGGCTGAAAGTGAAACAGGCTCAAAGTGCAACACTGAAGGTAGATAAAGTGGGTGGATCATTATTGAATAATGTCAAATTTACACAGTGCAGCCCTCCTACATTTCTCCTCGAGAAGTTAATTTCGTTAAAAATTATTTAAGCTCAAAATTGCTTTATGAAGGAGAGGCAAACCCGGCTTTATGAAGCACATCAGCATCAGTAAAGCAACATTTGGGGAAATTCACCTGTGCAGCACTGAAGCCCAGATATGGATAGTCCGGCTACAGCAGATACTGTGGCTCTGTGCAAACATTTCTCCTGTAAAGATCATTAAAACAAACGATGCTTTGGGACCTTTTCAGGTCTTTGGAGACCTGATGGTGCCAAACATGCTCATCTCAGAATCATAGCAGCTTCCCATTTGCTACATCCAATTTGTTTTGTTGATTTTTATATTTCACAACTCTGAACACCTTTTACCATCCAAAGATCCCGTTGAATCAGAAGATCAATCCCTGTCACGTGTTTCACGGTCCAGGTGTAAAACAATGAGGGGCAGAGCTGTCACTATCAGATCAGCTTCGTCATCACAACAAGACAGACCTGATGTGTGCTGCCCAGTCAGAGACAGACGGCCTACTTCCCCCTCTCCAAAGAAAAGCAAACCATAGAGGACAGAAGAGAAAGGAAAAGATGAAAAGAAAGAAAGAACGAAAGAGAGAAAGAGTTGAATGTCAAGCCCACACTAATTGTTTCTATTTTAAAGAACTGAGCTGCTTTCAGACTGATTTAAGGAAGTTGGTGCAAAAGTGACCTAAAAACAAAGCAAGGAGCCAGCTGACGCTCACTGATAACACGCACAGACAGAGAGAGAGAGATCGTACACACAGACGCACACTCACACACTTACAGACACACAGACACAACGATAACATTCACACACATATCGTGATGTAATTAAATGTAAATTCTGATTGTCTTTCGCATCGGTCGACCCGTCCTGATCTTCAGAAAATTATCAGCTTCAATAAACACGCAGATAATAAAGGAAAGGGAAAGAAAGGAAGGAGGAGAAAGGAAAAAAGCTGAAGAAAAGGAGAGAGACGAGGAGGCAGAACAGTGAAAGGCAAAAAGGAAAAAGAAAAAAAGGTGCTTTTGTTTGCAAAAAGCTGCAGCTGTATCGGCCTTTCTGCAGATTTACACTGCCTCCTGCAGGAGGACAAAGACACTGCAGGACTGACGCCAACAAAAAGAATAATAAAGAAATATTTTATAAATGAAATTAAAATAAGAACATCTGAACCACTTACACTCAGTGTAGACTAGAGTATATGTTGAAACGCAGCTGACCCTTAAACTTCTAAAAAAAAAAAAAAATGTTACCAAGAGGACTAAAACACAAAGAGTAAATCTGACTTCAAGTTTTCAAACATGCAGAGATCCTGTGGCAAATGAGAGGGACTGTTTATTCATGCTAAGCCCGAAGGTTCCCTCTGCTTATATGTTAAACACAGCTTTCTTATATTATATTATATTATATTATATTATATTATATTATATTATATTATATTATAAAATTATTTGTTATTATAAATAAATATTATATAATATTATAAAAATATTAGAACCTGAATTTTTCTGAAGTGTGAACATAAAACCATAAAAGAAAGGTGGAGATAAAGGAGACCGCTCTGCTGCCCATAAAGCTTACTTTAGGTTCCTCTTCAGTCACTTTCTCTTCTGGAGTTTGTTAAAAGAAACAACAGAGGAGGAGAGTTAATAAATGAGCTTGATATTCCTTCCATGGGGCCACACTGCCACTTGCTGGACGGTAGAGGAACTGCAAGAGGAGAGGACACTACAAAACTGCCTGACTGAATGCATTGCTGATCACTGCTTCACATTAAGAAATCATTTTAAGAACCTGATATTTGAAAAACAATAATTTGGTGTCATCTAACCTTTTTATGAAAACACAGTACAGTAATATGGATGGATTTATGGCTCAATTTAATCTAAGCTGATGGTCCACTCACAGGTCGGCACCTCTCATCAGTCTGTCCCCAGTCCTGCTCAACACATGTTGTTTAGATGTGCGTGAGAAAAAAAACCTGAGCTTTTATCAGCTTCTTTGTCTCTAGTAATGATTGAGGGAAACCAAACACAAAGTACATCCAGCTTTTATTAGTTTTTAGAGAGCTGATCTAACATCACGCCAGAACTGGCTAATAAGGATTTTAACTTGGCAACCGGGACATCTCTGTCTGTAGAAGAGGTACAACAAATAGCAAAGTGTTCATTGCCTCCAGGACTGATCAATAAAAATATATTCAATATTTTTGGCAGACACACTGCAGTGAAGGAAGCCAGAGGAGAATCTTTAATGTAAATCAGTACTACACCACCTGTCACAGTTAGGGCCAAAATCTGAGATCGGTTCAGTCCAAGATAGAAATGTCTGGGCAGCATTCATGCTCCGTTATGTGCACGTAGTCTAGTTCTGTGATGCTTTGTTTTTCAAATCATTCAGTGTGTGAGCTTAGTCTGGTTCTTGGAGAGATGTCACTGTTTCTGTTATCTGTGATCAGTGTGACCAAATCAGGCTCTAATCCTGATGTCATCAGAAGACAGAAATATCTGTGAAGGACTGAGATTTATTGCCTTCAACATTTCTGAGCCTTCACAGTTTGGGTCCATCTGCTGAAAAAGAAAATGAAGTTTGTCTATGTCTATGAAACTGAATCAGAGAGAACAACATCAATACAGCCATGGATCCTCTCTGACATCACAGCAGGCTTTACATTACTGACAAGAAGACCAAGGATAGCGTGTCTGTTTGCAAACAGTTATACAAATGCATGAAAGAGTCCAGTGAATCAAATCAGAGGATCGTTTATTGTAGCAGAGAAAAGGCCACAAAGGATCTCCGGTGTCAGGGTTTAGAAATCCAGAGCTTAATGATGCAGAAACTGAAGGGAAACAGCGAGGGGAAGAAGTTGTTTTTGCAGGATTCACAGGAAAACATGAGAGCTGAGTCTCGTGAGTAGACACACTGGATTAAACAATTCACCGATCATAACAGAGAAGCTCGTCAGCAAACTGTGATCCATGCTGTGAATCCACCGAGCATTTTCTGTTACACTGTCAGAAGTCTGACGCTGGAGGAAGCAAACTTATTCAAAATCGAAGTTCAATATGGAGTCGTATTTCAGTTCCTCCACACCAGCAGGTGGCGGTAAACCACCTATTGATATTTGTCAACGCCAGAAAACAGGAGGAGGAACGAGCGGTCCGGCTTCATCGGGCAGGAGTTTTCTCTCGTTTTGTGGCTCATCTAAAGGTAAGGACCGACCTAAATTTAGCCTGAGCTCAGTTAATCCCGAGTTTAGCTCCTGAAGAGGTCTTCTGCTGCTCTCCTCGGTGCTGCCGCTGTTCTGCATTAACTGCTGATGGTCAGACTGACGTGTGGGAGGTGCCCACAAAGCAGAACAATACAAATAATAATTAAAGAAAACACCGAATATTTCGTCTTTAAAATGCATGTCTTTGCTTTTCGTTTTTAACGCCACACAACAGTCCGCCGTCGCGCTGTTTTTCTCAGAAAAGTCTCTTTCGAGCCGCAAAGCTACAGCCCGATGTAGGTGTCCGCGCAGATGCCTGTTTAGAAATTAGCCAGCGTCCATAAACTGGTCGGTTCTTTCCAGTATTCTTGTTCTTCCCACACACGCGTTTATCATTTGACCATGGTCAGCTCCGCACCTAAAGAGACAGAACCCGGTGCCTGCTATCTGCACAGACCAGCTGGAGGTTTAAGAGGAGCTTGGTTACACTACTGTAGTGCCAAAAAGCGATTTCCAATGTTTCTGTGTGTTTTTATGTGCAATATCTTTACCTATGTTGTTAAATAGACTTCAGTGAACAGGGTTTACAAAGGGGTTCTATATAAATTTTTAAAATGACCTGTTTTTCAAGTATCTTTATAACTCTTTGTTGTTGTACTTGCATATCATTTATGAGGGATACATTTAGCATATGTTTCACATATGTCACATAACACACATAACTAGTTATTGATAGCAGTTTAAATATCAGTTTTTGGCAAATACCGGAAATCAGGGTTTGGCAGACGATCATTTTTTGGCACAACGCAGCAACCGAGCACAAGCGGCAGGAGAGACGAGACAAAATAAAATACGTAACAGTGGTACAGAAACACACTTCTGTGCCCTTTTCCCCTCTGTAACCGTGATGGAATACAATCGTTTTAAAAACCGAGGCACACCTGTGCTCAGGCTGAAGGTGGAGGGTGTTGGTTCCCCAGCCCTGCACTTTGGGGTCTGTTAGTCAGAAAGTGAAGCATCCAGTTGCTGGTCAGTATAGAGTTGATTGATGGTCAGCTTAGAGGAGAAGGTGGTATTCTAATGAGCTGTAATGAACAAATAGCATTCAGACATAAATGCTTCTTCCTATTTGGGTCCAGTGATGATGAGGGTGGGGTCAAAATGGAGTAACTTTGTGACAAAGTTGGACAGCTTTTGTTCTAAAGGTTTGGAGAAAGTCTGTGTGTGTGTCTGCATTCACTTTGTTCCTCTAACAGAAAATCAATGTGCAGATGTTGATTCCTGCAGTGACTGTTGTTCTTCATCCAGTAGAAACCATCCTGCAGCTTCTGGAACAAATCACTCCTTTTAATGTTTTCTATTTAGAAGATAATTTTTATTTTCTCTGCTTCTTTTTGTTAGGGATCAAAATGATGTCCTAATCCTTAAAGTTCTGTTTTTGTGTCCCAGCAGGAGAAGAGTCTGACGGAGAAGCCGAGGAACATTTTTAGCCGTTAGGACTGAACTCAGTCGCTACAGAGGAAACAATGACCTCGACACAAAACGTGAGAAAAATATCTCAGTATATCACAGTACTGTGCGCAAGTCTACAGCCTCATTTCTTCATATTTTGCTTCCAAGCACCCAGACATTCTTGTAGTTTTATTGTGATCTTGAGCATTTTGTGCAATATCTGAAAGCCATGTCCTTAAAACGTAAAGTAAAACATAACAGAAAAGTGGTCCAATGCAGGCTCCAGTGAGGAAAGCTAGGCGGTCACAAGTCTGCTACAACTATGCAATGTCATTTGAGAAAAGTTCAGCTGGAGGATGGTTGAAGAACATTAGAATAGTTCCCAGTTAGATCAGAGCAATATTTTTCCCTGAAATTCTCATCCCTTATTACTAGGGACAGTCCAGTAGAGTCTTTCCTTAGTCAACTAAACAAGGAAAAAATATTAGACTGACTAATCTAAAACTAAGAAACATTTAGATATTAAGTTAAATTTAAAAAAGTTTAAAGTCAAAAACTAAGAACAAGCCATCGATCACATTCTTCAACAATAAATCCAGCAGTTTAACTGTGCCGCACCTCGCATCATTCATTATGACTATTACACATTATACTCCAGACAGACAACGACATACCGATGTTAGATATGATGTGAAAACACACTACTGCCAAAGATGTTCACGTATCACTAAAACACGACAAACTAATATCCGAAAAATGAATAAACCGAGACTGAAAAATACAGCGCATTGTGCCACACGTTATGAATGATGGACCTGGTTTCAAAGTTTATGATGACCACTTTGATAAAAATTAAAATCTAAAATAACAAAATGATTAATACTCCTCCAGCTTATCGATTCAAAAATGGAACCATTCCCAGGTTGGCCAGTAGGTGGCCTCCTCCCAGATGTGCCCAGCTGGAACACCTTTCAATGTGGAGGAGTCACGGCTCTACTCTGAACTGCTCCTGGATCACTGAACTCACACCCACCTTTTGGATAAAACTCATTTCTATTCAATTCAATTCAATTTTATTTATATAGCGCCAAATCACAACAAAAGTCGCCTCAAGGCGCTTCATAGATACAGAGAAAAA
>NW_024582841.1:410501-412650 GCF_018398535.1 Haplochromis burtoni
GTTAAATAAATATCGTCAAATAATCGAGATCTCAATTTCAGTGAAAATAATCCTGATTATCATTTTTGCCATAATCGAGCAGCCCTAAGATTAAGTGACTAATAAGTCTCGTACCGAGTGGTGACGGCAGTCGGTACTCATTGCCCATATTGTAATTAGCATTGCTGCCAAATGCACATTCTTGTTTCAGCATCAGGTGTACAAGGATCTATTATTAGAAACAGTCAGAAGGTTATCTTAGGTTGAATCAGTGACCTTTAACTGGCCGTCAGCATGAAAGGTTGTCTGTTTGTATGTGTTAGCCCTGCAGTAGATTAGTGGCGTTTCCACAATATAACCCTTAATTCTCCACCACAACCCTGTTGTTGATAATTGGCGGATGGATGGATGTTCCATAATTGCGTTTCACTCATTACCTCATTTTGAATCTCTGTCACTGCAGGACCAACATGGAGCAGGAAGTCAGCGCTCTCAGGAGGCCGACAAACCTCACAGAAGAAAGGGAGAGAGAAAATACAGTTGTGATGAGTGTGGGAAGTCTTTCACACACATGAGTAGCCTAAAAAGACACCTTGTCTTCCACAGTGACATTAAACCATACAGCTGTGATCAGTGTGAGAAGAGTTTCACCCAGAAAAGCAGCTTGAGCATGCATAAATTCATCCACAGCATTAAACCATACAGGTGCGACGTGTGTGGAAGGTCTTATACTCGATCTGGACATTTAAAAAGTCATCAAGTCATCCACAATAGATTCAAACCATTCAAGTGTGACTTGTGTGGAAAGTCTTATACTCAAGCTGGACATTTAAAAAATCACAAAGTCATCCACAGTGGAGTGAAACCATTCAGGTGTGACTTGTGTGGAAAGTCTTTCACTGAGATGAAGAGCCTAAAACGACACGAAGTCTTCCACACCGGAGCTAAACCATTCAGCTGTGATCAGTGTGGGAAGTGTTTCACCCGCAAAGAAGGCTTGGAAAATCACAAGCTGATCCACAGCGGACTTAAACCATACAGCTGTGATCAGTGTGGCAGAGCTTTTACTTGCAGGAAAAATTTATGGATTCATCAAATTACCCACTCTGGAATAAAGCTATACAGCTGTGACGTTTGTGGAAAAACGTTTAGTCATCTGGGGAGCCGAAATAAACATCTGCGCATTCACACCGGGCAGGATGTGTGCTGCTGTGATCTGTGTGGCAAACGCTTTGTTACATACAGCAACTTACAAATCCACAAACTTACCCACACTGAGGAGAGACCTTATAAATGTGAGCTGTGTGATAAGGCTTACAAAGCTCCAAATTCCCTGAAAGTGCACCAGAAGAGTCACACCAGAAAGAGACTGTACAAGTGCAGTTACTGTGACGTAAGTTGTTGGGTTTTTTTAATCTTGTCGTTTTAGGCTGGTTGTTTGGACGACCACTCAGTAAACTGTATTATGTAATGCATGTAAATGCAGCACTGGGCAATTTGGACATTGTTGTTTTCACAGTCATTATAGAAATAAATGGTCGCTCATTCGTAGTGCTAAAGTTGATATTGCAGTATTTAAGGTTGTGTTGGTTTCATAATATGCCTCAGTATTATTATTTCTGCTCAGGTGTATATACAATACTAGAGATGGACCGATCCGATATTACGTATCGGTATCGGTCCGATACTGACCTAAATTACTGGATCGGATATCGGAGAAAAATAAAAAATGTAATCCGATCCATTAAATATCACGAAAGCACCTCACAAAATATCAAGCTTAAACGTGCTGCTGTTGTTTATCCGCTGGTTTCCTCTTTCTGGTGCAAAGTGGGCCAAAAACAAACAAGAGAACGGACTCGCGACAGAAAAGCCGATCAGCTGATCATTAAGCAGTTTCATGATTGAAGTAGCAGCCGGAGAGCGAGAGGCAGTCGCTTGTTAAGCTTAACGCAGGAATGCTTTACAAACATTCAGAGATGGACTTACACACTTGCTTTACTTCTCTCGGGATAACTTTGTCGGAGATGAAATGCCGGGTTGCTAGCGAAGCTCCAAATGCTATCCAGACCACCGACAGGTCCCGCATGCCACAGCCGCTCTATCACGTGATGCATACTGCTCCGACGTGCTAACGTTCTGAGGTGAGTTACGGCGTGTTGCAAGTTTT
>NW_024582841.1:415805-434189 GCF_018398535.1 Haplochromis burtoni
TCGAGCCTATACAGCTTGGAGTAAGACAACATGCATGAAGAGGATGATGTGGACAAAATACTCATTTGCCTAATAATTCTGCACTCCCTGTATAGTATTAAATTAGTGTTGTTACAGTGTTGTGGGACAGAGATGCTTTTCATTTTAGGCGATGTTCAGGATACAAATGTTGAGGGATTCCCTGACTTACACTGTCTTTGTGTCTTTGTTTAGAGGCAGAGCGACACGGATGGATCCAGTTCTCAGCCCTGTTGTCACTGTGGTGCTGTGAAACCGTTTTGTTGTGACCTTTGTGGAAAAGCTTACAAGAAGAAAAAAGGCCTGATATGGCATCAGCGTAGACACACTGGACAAAGACTGAACTACTGCAAACAGTGTGGGAAAGGCTTCCCCACTCCAAGTGCATTAAAGCAACATGAACTCTTCCACAATGGTGTGAGAGAGCACGTTTGTGACCTGTGTGGGTCATCCTTCATCACTACAGGTGACCTTAAAGTGCATAAACGCGTCCACACAGGAGAGAAACCATACAAATGCAGCCACTGTAACAAAAGCTTCTCACACTCAAGTAATCGTAACATTCACGAACGTGCACATGAGGAAGACAACTACATGGTTTATCAGCATGATCTTGCAGAACTGAAATCACTGGATCACAATGACTCTGAAGAGGCAGAAAGATCCTCTTCTGGTTTCAGGGTTGGACTTAAAAACCTTGAGATCAGGCTCCACAGAGTTCAGATGGAGTCTCCTGTAAAGAGTGTCAGCTGATGTCACACTTGGATCTGATGAGCTAGCTCTGAACCCTGAATCTTAAATTAAATTTCAGCTGAAAACGACATATCCAGAAGAACAGAATATACTCAATGATTGAGCATGCATCCAGACACTACTGTCTGTACTTTATTCTATTTCTGTTGCTTGTGGGTCTCAGTGAAGATGTCCACGAATGCCTCATGTTCACCAAACTAACTAATACTAAAACTAAGGATATTTCCTCTGTATTGTTATTGTTATTAAGTGCTCTATGGCAGAGAAGAGGGCTCCACTGAGGGCGGTGAAGGCTTCCCAGAGCGTTGTTGGCAGCAGCGTCCCCGCCACAGCAGACACGCACACCGACTGTTCTTCCTACACTGTAAACATGCTTCTTCTTATACTGTAAATACTCTATGTGGAAGTTGAGTGCAGAGCTCACTCGATGTAAATGCATGTGCTGGAATGACAATAAACACCTTAAACCCATGAATGTGCCTCTGTCTGCTCTGACACTCTTCAGTAAGCAGTGTTTTGCACGAGTGGAACGTTTGATTCCAGCTGGAGACACGAATTCTTTCACGCAGAACAACTAATATTTTTTTTCTAAAGATCAATGCTCATAAAAAAACTATATTTAAATAATCAAATTAAGTTTAACCTCCTAAGACCCGAACTCTTCAATGGCATGCATTTTTGATTTCTCTTTAATATTGGGGCTGATTGGAACCCAATGAATGTAAAAACAAAGAATCACCAGATTGACTTTTTTTTTTACCTGATTTTTGTTTCTAAGAAAAATCATATGAGGATATTCATTAAAAATTTTGATAAAAACAGTGGCAGTATGTCCTCGTAAGTGGATATCAGGCCCTTGTAGAGCAAAATTTAGTATTTTGACCCAAAATTTGATGTCCACATATGTGGACAGGAGGGCCTAGGTAGGAGGTTAATGTTCACTGTATTTCGGTTTAGTTCTGTTCCTGCATTGCAGAATGAGCAGCTTCTCACAAACATTTAATCTCACTTCATAGCTGTTCTGTTCAAATGACAGCCTCATTAATGAGGTGACAGCTCACCCGGTGGTTCTCCACTCTTATATGACCTGTATGATTCAACACTATAAAAACACATTGGGCAACAACACAGTGGACTTTCGGAGAACCCAGTCTGTCCCGTGCACATCAGCCACGATGCAGGACAGGAGAGAGGATCAACAGTGCTGATCTACCTGTACAGGTAGAAGGTCAGGAAATATCTCTGCAGAGTTCTCACATCCCGGATATAAACTGCTTAAACTTGGGTGTTTTTTGCACGCAGAAGAGCATAGCAACAGGATCTAATTCAAACTTGATTTTCTACCTGGGATGTACGCTTTGTAGTCCATCTTCAGAACTTTGTAGTTTTCACACAGCAGCTTAACATTATTAATCGGTCTGACTCTCTGAGCACTGACTTTTCATTTCCTAACTCCTGTGTTATTGCAGGGTTTACCTTACAATATAAAGCGCCACTTTGACATCTTTGCTTCTTCCCAGGTGATTAACTGCGATTTTCTACCATGAACCACGTGGGTCTCTGCTCCCTGATCTGTTTCCTGTGTTTGGAAAGAGTTGCAGCTTCATCGCGGAGTTTCTCTCGGTTTGTGGGCTCATCTAAAGGTAAGCACCGAGCTAACTTTACTGTGAGTTCAGTTCATGTTGAGTTTAGCTCCTGAATGAGGTCTTCTGCTGCTCTCCTCGGTGTCTGTTCACAGTTTATTGTGAACACGTTGAGAGAAGAGTGAGAGAGTGTTTGGAGAAAAACACCAACTAATCATTAGCTCAGCATGCTGGGAGAAGTTGAGCGTTTGCTCGCGTTTTTGCTCGCTTGCTCGATTATTTCTTGCTGTGACGCTGGGTCGTTTTTAGCCCATTTTTGAATCACAGGACCCCCAAAGATTCACAGTACTTTATAAAAAGCATATAGTATTTGGTTGAGACGTAATATTTTAAAAACAAAAGTATAGACCCCCCCCCCCCAAAAAAAAAAAGGTCTGTT
This sequence comes from Haplochromis burtoni, assembly GCF_018398535.1. Lineage (NCBI taxonomy): Eukaryota > Metazoa > Chordata > Actinopteri > Cichliformes > Cichlidae > Haplochromis > Haplochromis burtoni. The sequence goes on from NW_024582841.1 coordinate 418,599, forward strand.
CCAGCTCGCCTCTCCCCTGCTCTGGCTCTGTTGTCCTTTCTGCCAGAGTGATGGTGGCTGAGACGCAGCAGAGCGGAGGTGTGAGTGCCTGCCTTAAACCAGGACATATTAGCTGCATTTAACCTTCAGTTATGTAGGAGTCAGACCGTGTTTCCTTTTTAGCTGAAAAACATTACACCAGGTAACCTGCAGTGTTGAGAGCGTGTTTTCCGATGTTTGCTACTCTACAGTCCGTCCTACTCTGTAGTAAAATCAGCGACATTTGACCGTCCTGTTGCTCCCATTGGAATTTATGTAGCCTATTTAAAATCTACAACTTAAAATTGTTGTTACCACTGTCCTGTTTGAAATGGAACGAGAGAAGCTGGTTATTTTGTCATATGTGCATGTCCCGATATTAAACCCAGCAGCCACATTCAGGTAAAAGTGTAAGATCAAATGATCCGTCAATAAAGGATAATGTTGGATCAGTGTTTCAATATTTATATCTTTTATTAGATGTACATGTGGTTTGGTTATTTGCCTTTTGGTTGAAAGTACACCGAGAGATGACTTTTTTTATTAGTGATCTTAATAATATCTTTTTTCATATTAATGTCATTTTTTCATCTAATTAAATATATCTACATCTATTTGTGTATGATTATCAGTCCAAAGAGGGAGAGAAGAAAGAGGGCAACGTTAGGAGAAAGTACAAGGCCAGGAAGAACCTGGTAAGAAAACAGACACGGAATAGTGACAGGCAAAACAGAAACTGTTAAACTGCTTGAGAGAGTTGACCACCAAAAAGTGACAGATTTGCCAACCTCGAGGTGAAATGAATGAAATAAAAAATCTGCAGAGCCAGTAGTAAGGCTGGGCAATATGGCCTAAAATCCATATCGCGGTATAATTTGAAGCACGTGCGGTAACTCACAATATATTCTTTTCATCTGTATAACGTATTTTCAACACTAAAAGGCGCCCTTATAATCCTTTGATTTTCTCAAAAATCGAGAGTGCGCCTTATGTATGAATTCTGATTGTGTTTACTGACCTCAAACAGATTTTATGTGGTACACGACGCGCAGAAATCTGTCAAAAAATGCTTTAGTACGGCTTTGGCCACCCTGGGGCGCACTGACAGAGGCGACAAGCACAACAAGCACGCATGCTACAAACTTTACCCGAGTCATTTAGACAGCCGTTAGCACAGGATTCTCCTTATGGGGACCTGATATGTTTAATATGCTGCTGAGAATATAGCCCAGAAGAAGCGGATAGTATAGCTTTTATTTTGGAAAGAGCCGTTTCTCTGTAATAAACTCTCTTTACCAAAGATGAGTGATTTCTCCATTAGATAGATTTTATTTTTTTTATCCCTTTGTTGTTTCAGCAACATTAAATGTAAAAACTGTACTTTTGAGTTAAAATATATATTTATAATTTTAATAAATGACAAATTAAAAAGGCATGAAAATTTTTTTTGTATCGAAAAAATATCGAACCGTGAATTTTGTGTATCGCTACACCCCTACCCCTCACCTTCTTCAAATCCAACAAAAGTGGTGTTAATCAACTGTGCTATGTTTGTGCTGCTTCTGTTTTAAAGATATTAATGAAAATGTAAGGGTCAAAATGTCAACCAGCGCCCCCGCATTAACTAAATCAAACAAAATTGATGTCTAACATTTGTGTTATGTTTGTGTTGCAAATTTTTTTGTTTCTGCTGCTATCATTTTAAAAATATTAATAAAGATTTCTAGAGGTCAGAGGTCAACCGGCCACCCCACATTAATGGAATCAAACAAAACTGGTGTCAATCAATTGTGCTATGTTTGTGCTGGTTTGTGCTGCAAAATATTTTGTTTGTGCTGCTATCATTTTAAAAATGTTAACAAAATAAGGTCTTGATCCGTGCTTAATCATCCAGGTAAGTAAATCCCAAAAGGTTGATTCTGTTCACCTGGACGTAGCGGTTTTAGTGGGAGAAACGTTTCGTCACTCATCCAAGTGACTTCTTCAGTCTCAGCTGACTGCAGGTTTCCCCAATCATATACACTCTCCTTCAAGATGAAAACCAGATTTAAATTTTCTCCTCTTCTTTCCTCATGTACTCTGTATTTCCATTGGGTTTTTTTTCCGTACTTCTCTCACCTGACTTCCCAATGTTATGTTTGTGTATTCTATGTATGGTTGGAAGGGGTGCTCATGATGGTGCCGGATCGTCTGGCAGCCTTTAAAACATTTTTCCTCCGGATAAATAAAGTATTATCAGTTAATCAATCTTTGATTCCACTAATGGAGTTTCAGTTTGTTCCACGACTGCATTTCACTCACTGCCTCTGTTTGTATCTCTGTCACTGCAGGACCAACATGGAGCGAGAAGTCAGCGCTCTCAGGAGGCCGACAAACCTCACAGAAGAAAGGGAGAGAAAACATACAGCTGTGAGGAGTGTGGGAAGGATTTTAATCGGACGTCTGACCTGATACGGCATCAACTCATCCACAGTGGAGTTAAAGCACACTACTGTGACTTGTGTGGAAAGTCTTTTACCCTGGCTGCGAACTTAAAAACACACCAACTCATCCACAGCGGACTTAAACCGTACAGCTGTGACTTGTGTGGAAAGTCTTTTACCCAACTTGGACACTTAAAAAGACACCAACTCATCCACAGTGGACTTAAAGCACACAGCTGTGATCAGTGTGGTAAAGCTTTTGCTCGTAGTAGCAGCTTACGAAATCATCTAGTTACCCACTCTGAAAATAATCAAGCGTATAGCTGCGACATTTGTGGAAAAACATTCTGCTCGCTAGTCAAACGAAATATTCACCTGCGCATTCACACTGGACAGGATGTTTACTGGTGCGATCAGTGTGGGAAACTGTTTACAACAGCCACACACTTAAAAAACCACATGTTTATCCACACTGAGGAGAGACCTTATAAATGTGACTGGTGTGAAAAGGCTTTTAAAGAGCCACATTCCCTGAGAAAGCATCAACAGATTCACACCAGAAAAATACTCTACAAGTGCAGTTACTGTGAGGTATGTATTCATATTTGAAGTATTATGTGAATGAAGTTTAATTTCAAAGCTAAACGAGACGTTAAAACTTCGTCGACAGAATATTCAATCAAATCTGGAACAAATCTGCTGAAACTTTCCTGATGCTGGAAAAAAGCTTCTCCCCTTTCTATCTAACATTCACACTCCAGTGGATGAATTGTAGAGCAGCTTGGGGTTAGTATCTTGTGGCATGTAGCAGGGCTCACAAAATTGCTAGCCCGACGGGCTGAGATAGATTTTGGTCGCCCAACCGGAGATATTGCTAGCCCCGGGACGTCGGGCTAGCGATTTTCCGAGCCCTGTTTAACCACCAATTTTCCCATTAAGAAGATGCCTACAATTGAAGAGACATTTTCACCCAGTAAGCTGAGGTGGGTCAAGTATTGAAAATTGTACTCAAGAGTAGCATTACTTTAAAATAAGTTTACTCGAGTAAAAGTAGTTGGTGAAAAGACTACTCAAGTAGTGAGTAACTGGTTGTAATGTCAGATTTATTTTTTTAAATAAATGCTATCAAACAAAAATAAATAAATATACAAATTTTAGTATTTTCAAATAGAATATATGTAAAACATAAACTAAATAAGGCACAACAATTCTAATTTCCAGATTTCAGTTTTTCAAAACATAAAGCCTTTTTAACCAATAGCTACAGTAAATAATATAAATATATAAACAGTGCAAACCATTTCCAGTGACAAGATGTGTGGTATACTTTATATTCATTTTTGCTCCAAATGGCACAGCAGCTTCAGAGTAAACATTAGAACAGGGCAACTTCAGCCTATGTACATGCAGGGCTGCTCAGTTTACCATAAATTGTTTGGGTGTGTGTCTATTTCTGCATATTTAGCATAAGTGTGTCATTTCTTCATTCAGTGAAGTGATGGTTAAGCTTCAGCAGCAGTTTGCTCTCAAGGTTCTTTTTGTGAAGCTGTAACTGTTTAGCAGTGAACAGGAGTCCTGCATGACTAAGAAGTCCTTCACAGGCTCCAGATGCAGGAAGAGCTGTATTCGTTTTAATTGACAGCTTTTTGATGTGAGGAACGCCATGCAATAGATCCACACCTCCAGTGAATGGACATGAAAGGTACCTCTCCAGCCCCCTGCTTCTGGCTTTCCTGACCCAATGGATCCATTATCTTCGTCAGTTAGGCCGCTGTTTGTGCTGGCATCATCGAGCTCTGTGTCTAGGTGATGTCTGATGAAGTGGAGACCTGTGGAAAGATGTATGGTTTTCAAAAGAATCAGGTCTGCTCACTATAGTGCTGTATACACTGCCAAGCTGCAAAAACAATTTGCAATGAATTCCAGATTAGATTCTGCTCCCTCGTAACACTGCTCTTTTATTGAGGTGACATGAATATGCATAGGCTCATTAACATAGGTACACATGTGAACAAAGAGTACCGTGTGTTGGGGGGGGGTCAGAATGTGACCCGATAAACGACTTCCCTAAACCTGCTGGTCTGGAAGTACAGCAGTTCATCTAAACAAAAGGCACTTATACTAAAATAGATATAGTGTGTTTGCGATACCATATATCAGTAAGAGAAGATATAACCTCTCTCATGACCTTAAGCACACACAGTCTTTGCAGACTACTAAGGATCAGACCCCTACCAATATGACATTGACTATAAACTCTAAGCATATATAAGTAAATATTTCTAAGCATAAATGACAATCAACAATATAACCCTGACACTAGCCTCTTAAAGCTGGGCATACACTGTGCAATTTTCGGTCCATTTTGAGACGATTTATCAGCCGTTTGACCGTTTTGGGGAAAAGCCAGAGTTTCGTCTTAATTGTGTGTCGTGCATCATGTAGTATACATGGGGTAATGAGAAGCGATTAATACCTCACGACCAGCTCCCGATCATCAATCATATGGTCGCAAGATAATCCAACCTGTTTAAAACCCGGTCGCCCTTCATGAGGGTGTCAACGCAGCCTCTGACACAGAAATGCTGCTGGACACAAGCGATGGAGGCACAACTTGTAGAAATTTTGCAAGCTCATCTGAGTACGGGAGCGTAGAGCTGCCACCCAGGCAAACAAAATAGAAGTATATGATGTTATAATGTGAAAACTTTATTGTTCTAACAGTGTACTATCATGTTTGTTATTGCAATGTACGTAATTATCACTTCAAACAAAAAACCTTTTGTACAAAATGTTACATAGTACAAACGTCATAATTATGTATATTTTAATAATATGGTAGTATATTGTACAAACATGAAAAGTATATTGTTAGAACAATAAACATTTCACATTATAACGTGAGATAGCTCAGTTTTTCGTTTGCCGGGGTGGAAGCTCTACGCTTCCATATCGAGGCTTTTCAGTGTGACCTACAAACGTCTAACCCCTGCGATTCAATCGTACAGTTTGAGCAGGAGCTAAATAAGGTGATTGAAAAAAATTGTACAGTGTATATCCAGCTTAATGCAGACTGTTTAAATTAAACAAGCTGCTGTTTCACATAATAAACCCTGTCGACCGCTGTATTGCCTTCTGATTTAACAGTTAAAGCAGTAGAGACGAGCTGTGTTTACATCTGCGTGGAACTCTAGCTTCGTTAACCAGGCTAGCTTAGAGTTCACGCTAGCTAACCAGCAAGGAGTTAAAAGCGGCGAAAACAACACCCACAAACTTATCTCACTACAACATAGGGCCGAAAATATGACGTGATTCTAGTATGTGAATGAAGTTTAATTTCAAAGCTAAACGAGACGTTAAAACTAGCTAACCAGCGAGGAGTTAAAAGCGGCGAAAACAACACCCACAAACTTATCTCACTACAACATAGGGCCGAAAATATGACGTGATTCTAGTGTAATCAAACTCGGGGCTTGAGCTTTATTTCAGGCAATGTTCAGGATTAAAATGTTGAAGCAATTCCCTGACTTACACTGTCTTTGTGTCTTTGTTTAGAAGCAGAGCGACACAGATGGATCCACTTCTCAACCCTGTCGTCACTGTGGTGGTGGGAAAGACTTTCTCTGTGACCTTTGTGGAAAAACTTTCAGTCATCAACAAAGCCTAAAAGTACATCAGCGTAGACACACTGGAGACAAAATGAACTACTGCAAAGAATGTGGGAGAGGTTTCTCCAAACCAAGTGAATTAAAACGACATGAAGTCATTCACAGTGGGGTTAAAAAGCACGTGTGTGACCAGTGTGGGTCATCCTTCACCACTGCAGGTTACCTGCATAATGAGTCCACACAGGAGAGAAACCATACAACTGTAGACACTGTGACAGATGTTTCTCATATTCAGGGACTCGTGATTGCCATGAACTTCGACATATTGAAGTGAACTTAATAACAGTGTGACAAGAGCTTTAAGAATCTCAGTTTATAATCCAAACATAAACAATCCCTCACTGTAAATAAACTGTTTCACTGTTACCAATGTGCAAAAACATTCACTTCATTATCTGCTCTGTGCAAACATCAGCGCGATCCTGCAGGACGGACTGCACTGGATCACAGTGAATCTGAAGAGACAGAAAGATCCTCTTCTGGTTTCAGGGTCAGACTTACAAACCAGATCAGGCTCCACAGAGTTCAGATGGAATCTCCTGTAAAGAGTGTCAGCTGATGTCACACTTGGATCTCATGAGGTAGCTCTGATGTTTGGACTTCAATTCAGGAAGAAATAACATTCGAAATGTTGTTGTTGTTTTTTTGTTGTTTTCTTCCCATGACTGAGCTCGTAATGCCTATTAGTCGTATTAAACTAAATTTTTTTAATTTAAATTAAGTCAAATTCTATTATTTCTTTTTGGACCCTCATAAAACACCAAATTCTTTTTACATGTAGATAGATGCTGGATGCCGGTAGAGTTACGTATTCTGAATACTTTGGATTACTTAATATATTTTCATGCCTATTACAACTATATGAATGTACTATTGCTATGTGATTTATTACTATTATTGAAGGCCACTCGCCATACCAATACAAACTAATTTTTAAATCTTAATATAAAATGAGTAACAGTAGGGTGGACATTAGATATGGCTTTTTGCAGTGATCTTGCATAGAAAACAACTTCTGTATCAATAATATGTTTTCCTTTTGTCTACTATGTGGCTCTGATTTCTGGACTTGCATCAATAATCCTGAATGTTACATTTGGGAAGCTGCAAGTCTTTTACTTTTTTTATTTTATTTTTTTATTTATTTATTTTTCACGGATTTTGATTGTCCAAAATGTTATCGCTGTCATGTTTAAATGGTTTTCCCATTGGGACACCGTATTTAGTAGTAGTTGTTGTTATAGATATTGTTTTACCTTACAGTTAACTGATATTGTATAAATACTTGAACTTAACTATTGTTTTGATCTTCTGGCTGACTGGTGTTTTCACCCGTAATACGGTAGAGGTGGGGGGATCGATACAGCACAGCATCTTGATATTTTGCATTGTGATGTTGTCTCAATACAGTGACACCAAACATCGATATTTATTAAAGAAAATAAAATACTCTGGGAATTACTCTGGGAATACAATGAATAAGGGAGCTCATCTTATAAGAGGCCAACTTTCTGCAAACAGTTGTGCTCTGACTTGAAGTGACTGCAATCACTTTGGGAGAGATTGTTGCAGGTTTTAAATAAATGCTGCCTTATTTATAAATGCAGACTAAATGCTACCATGTTTTCATCAGTTTGGTGTTAGGCTTGGTCAGTGAGCACTGCTCGAGGGGACTCGACTCACCGGGTTGGTTAGTCAGTTGCCGTTAATAGACTTACATTAGTTTATGTTTGCTAACTAAAAGCAGAACTCACTGGAATATAAAGACACTAGAACTAGAAATCAGTCTAAGGGGGGGTCACTTTTATGCTGCCTCTGACTTCAACAATACCTTTAAAGTTAACCTGAGGGTATACAGTCTACTTTAACTCTCTATCTTTTAAGCAGTAAGTGGTTCTTCGTTGGGAAAATCTCCCGCTTACAGTGGCTTGCAAAATTATTCAAATAAGAGAGATACAATAAGGCACCAGGGGGTGTAATACAAAGAATTACAAACATTCAAATAATTTGTAATTACTATAAATAGTAATAGTTTTCATAGCCTTTTTGTTAAGTGATCCACTAATCAATTTTATGTAACATAAAACATCATTATAGTAATGTTTAAAATTAGGTTTTTTGTTACTGTATTTGCATTTGTGAAAATAAAATTTAGCTAAGATAACTAACAAGTTTATTATAAAGTAAACATCTTCTTTTTTTTGCCTTCGAAAGAAACAAAATACAAGATTTTCCCATTTCACAGTAAAGTCTTTATAGAGATGTCCAGCAATGAATCTACTGAAGTCTTTCCAAAATGTTCTAGCGTATGAACAGATCCAGAAAAGGTGTTGCACAGTCTCAGGATGGCTTCCACAAAATCCACAGTTCACATTTATGTCCCTTTTGAACTTTGTCACGTAATGATTAGCAGGATAAAATTTATGCAGTATTTTAAATGAGACTTCCTTCACTTTATTCGTTACCAGATACTTGTTAGGAATTGTCCATACTCTTTTCCAGTTAATGTCACTGACAAAGAAATTCCAATAAGAGACCACATGTGGAATAGTTAGAGATTCTGTCTGGAACAAAGCACGGATATTCTTATTACTTTTACTACGGTTTGTTAGACAGATTCTTCCTATGTGTGAATCTAAAGGGTTGGGGAGAGAAACAGATGATATGCAAGGTTGAATACCTTTAAAAAGCATTATAATACCCGTAGGTATTGCATCAAATAATATGGCATATTCTTTGGGTGTGGCTGGAAATTTATAGGTGTTTAAGAATTCTGAGTAGGACATAAGCTGCCCATTAGGATTAAACAGCTGATTCACTAAAACAATCCGTTTCTCAACCCACCTAGAAAAAAATAATGATTTATTTTTATACACTATGTTCCTATTATTCCAAATTGAATACGTATGGGGTGTAAAGTTGTGTTTATATATAAGGGACCAAGCTAATAGAACTTGTTTGTGAAACATCGAAAGGTTTTCTGGAAGCTTATCTATATTATAATCACAACCTAAGATAACTTAGACCACCAAACTTCCAAATGGATACCGGATTTTTAAGAAAATGTTTAGCCCAATTAATCTTAAATGTATTGTTTAGAGTAGTAAAATCCAAAACATTGAGACCACCGTGTTCATAGTCATTCATCAATACACTTTGTTATGATCCAGTGATGTGTTTGTTTTGTGTTACTCCTCCCACCAGAGGATGGCTGTGGGTATCTTTCCCCTTTTCTCTCCTAGGAGGTGGACACCTGGGCGTGGCTGCTAGGTATCTGGGTGGAATCTCTGCCTATCCTCGGATTGGATAATTGATGGATCACCTCCAGTACTTAACTACCGGATGACAGCCACCTGGCCCCTCTCCCCGAACCGCCACCACTTAACCAAGAACCTGTGTGTTGATTTATTGCAGTGTAGAGTTTTCGTGTGTATGTCTGGCGTTATTATGTCCATTTTGTAAATAGCTGTAAATAGATTTGTCAAGTAGCGATCGTACGCTTTGTTCACTTTGTATATATCCTTCACTGCAGCAGCGTAGTAGGCGTGAGAAGCCATTTTTGTTGAATAAGTTTTCTCCTGTTTTTTCATTAGAAAGCTAGGTAAGTGAATTGTCTTTTGTTTGGTTTTTTTCATTTTTGTGTAGGGAAGCGTAGGGACCATTAGGGAGTTTTGTTTGTTATTTTTGGCACTGCTCACTGCTGAAGCAAATAAATGGCTGCTTAGCACTTTAAAAGGTATCGTTGTTGGTGTTCTTGCTTGGGTGGGGTGTGAATGGGCAAACTTCTTGTTGCGTTTAATTACTTGCCTAGACTAAAAACGTAACATAATATGGGGGCTCGTCCGGGATTGCCTTCGCTGGAGGGTCCGAGGGACCGCTCCAGCCTCCATCAGCTTCGTCTGCCTTCATCCGCCTTCGCTGGGGGGAGGGTCCGTGGGACCGCTCCGGCCTTCATCCGCCTTCGCTGGAGGGTCCGAGGGACCGCTCCAGCCTTCGTCGTCTGCTGGAGGGTCGGTGGGGCCGCTCCAGCCTTCATCAGCTTCGTCTGCTTTCGCTTCAGCCGTGTGTCTTCGCTGGAGGGTCCGAAGACCGCTCCAGCCTTCATCCGCCGTCGCTGGAGGGTCCGGGGTACCGCTCCAGCCTTCGTTTGCCTTCGCTGGAGGGTCCAAGGGGCCGCTCCAGCCTTCATCCGCCGTCGCTGGAGGGTCCAGGGAACCGCTCCGGCCTTCGTTTGTCTTCGCTGGAGGATCCGTGGGACCGCTCCAGCCTTCTGCAGCTGGTGGGCTGCGTGTCCGTGTTTGCAGCTGGTGGGCTGCGTGTCCGTGTTTGCAGCTGGTGGGCTGCGTGTCCGTGTTTGCAGCTGGTGGGCTGCGTGTCCGTGTTTGCGGCTAGTGAGCTGCATGTCTGTTTTTGCAGCTAGTGAGCTGCTCGTTTGTCTTCGCTGGAGGATCCGAGGACCCGCTCCAGTTTTCCGTTTCCACTGGAGGACCCGACCAGTCATCAGCGTCGCCTGCGGGACGGCGGCCGGTGCCATATGGGCTGGACATGGAACAAACATTTTTCGTTGGGGTTGTATGTTTTACATGTTTGTTTTTTTTGGGTGGGGGGGTATGTTACGGTTCGGCGTTGGCAGTGTATTGTTTTAGGCGTTTTGTTTTGGCGTGACTGTTATGTGTTTCCTGTTTTACTTTGAAAGTCTGTGTTATCTTAGTGTTCAGTTTACGTTTCCTTGTCTCGTCAGGTCTTATTTGCCCCAGCTGTGTATCCCTCCTGTGGTCCATTCCCTAATTGCTCCTTCTATGTATTTAAGCCCTGTGTTTCTGTATGTCATGGTCGCGATCTTCCCCCCCGTTGTAAATAGTTTGGCGCCTTGTGTTTGGTGATGTGAATAAATGTCGTAATTTGCTTTAATTCTCGTCTTGGGATTATTTTTTGTGGAGTTGCACGCCGGTTGCCTAGGCCGGGGTGTAACAACTTTTTCTGATGTAATGTGTCCTGTTTTTCCAGAGCAAGTTGAAGAGCATTCGGTCGATATCCTTACAAGTTTTGCCGTCCACATGCAGAGAAATTGCTGCATAAGTCAGTCGACACAGACCTTCTGCTTTTGAGAGCAATACCCTTCCTCTTAAACTTAAATCTCTCTGCAACCATTGATTTAATTTGGTTTGAGATTTTTTAATAATTGGGGGAAAATTTAGTAAAATTCTGTCTTTTGGATCTATGCAGATAATCAGATCTAAATATGTTGCTTCATTTTTAACTGTTATATTACAAATACTCTGAACATTACACTCTTTGACAGGCAATAATTGACATTTATTTAAGTTTAGGACCAATCCAGACCCTTTTGAGAAATCCTCTATTACGTGTAAAGCAATTGGCACTTGGCTGGCATTTTTAAGAAAAATTGTGGTATCAGGCTATGACAGCGTTGATGGAGTTTTTAAATTGTGTTGATCGGCCACGTAAAACCAGAGTTATGTTAAAAATATATGAAATATTTGGTTTTCTTCCTGAATACTATCATTGTTTATATTTACTGCGGGAAGAAACAGTAAAAACTGTGTTTCATAAGGAAAATGCCATAAAGCACTTTCCACCTGTGAGCGAAGACAAAACCAAAAAACCCCACCCTTTCCTAATGGTCAAAAAATGTACCATGTCGACCAATCAAAAGATTCCAGATAGCAAGACGACATTGAATCGATGTTGATTTTTCATCCAATCCGTCGTTATGGTCAGGGTTGAAATGTCACTGTTGTAACAACATTGAAATACTGTGGTAAACCCATGGTCTTACTATAGGGACGTTGAAATGATGTTGATTTACCGTTGTTTTTTTGTCATTGATATTTGATCTATTTGTAGTCGACCAGGTGACAACAACAATGTGTAGAAAACGTCTATTTATAGTTGACCATCATTCCACGCCGGACACCATCAAAAAGCCATCGATTTCTAGTAGTGCATTAAATTGCATTGCAACTGAGCGGGTATAAAGTACCGGAGAAAGTGGATTTATTGTTCTTTTGTTATCAATGACTTTGGTCTAGTTCACCAGCTTTGAAAAATCGTGTCGACCTGCAATTTATGTATAGTTGAGCGGGAAATTAAAGCAGCGATCACTTGGACTATTCCGCAGCACCCCTCTCACAGTGGTACATCCCTCCAGGTAACCATTGTCTTGTACAGTAGAGCGGGACATTAGATTTACTCTCAGCGGAATTGACCGGAGAAGGCATCAGTTCATGCACTGCACTGGCCTGCACCACGATTAGTATAAGGTAAGAATGAATGAATTTTCTTCTATTTGTTATTTCCACAGTTGCATTTGAATAACAGTAAAAAACTCGTTAATGTACAGTTTCTGACAAAATGTGGGAGCCCGAAATTGTGTCCACTTTTCATCTTACAACTCAGCTGGAGTTTCATACTTTTCTGTTATATTCTGTTACAAAGCTAGCCTAACGCTTCGAGGGTTCCTTTGTTAGCCTTGCCGTCGCCTCGGCCACCATTGACCCAGACTGTCGCTCTGTCTTTGCCTTTTTGCATAGTACTAAAAAAAAAGTGTAAATCTGTGATATATGATTGGTAAATGTAAAGGTAACTGTATAAATGTGTTCAATGACTTTGTTACTTTTGATGATTGGAGAGCACCCGCTTCAATTCGCACACGAAAACTTTAGACTCAGTTCGAATGCTCACGCGGCATGTCCACGTGACTTTACGTTGCACGCTCACCTTTATGTTGCACGCTCCAGAGGCGGAGCCAGACATTTGAAACACCCGGGGCTTAGCCCAAAAGGGTAGTATGCATGTGGGATTTTTTTTTTTGGGGGGGTAGAAATGACTGAAAGATTAATAGGCTCTGTTTTGAGTTTTGTTCAAAAAAGAATGACTTCATATAGGGAAAAATATATATCACATGTGCAGGACACCTTAAACTAGTTTTTTAATTAAGCAGCAAGGCAGAACAAAGTCAGGGCTGTATCAAGACACGAGGACTAAACCCCAATTCAACCAGACCCAGAACTGATCCAGAATTAAAACAGGACTACAACAGTTCAAAATCAGGACTACTTGGGACTTAACCAAGACAGAACCAGAATCAGAACTAGATGATAGTAGCACTAAAAATCATCATAGACCTGCACTACACTTATTTTTTAATTTTACCAAAGTACAATATTTAGATTGAGAAAAGTTTATATAATTATTTAGCCTTGTTGTGCAAACAAGCCTGCATAACTTAATAAATATAGAATTTGAAAAATAACAAACCTAAAAAGAAACACTAGGTACGAGATACATGAGTACCTATGATACGGTGATACTTTTGGCAAACAACCATTTGACTAACATGTGTGTCTCACCTGCTCTTGTTCATCTCTGTTCTGTCCTCATTCTCCTCTCTCTCCCTCTCTGTTCCTCTCTCTCCCTCTTTGTGCTGACAATCATCAAATATACAGATATTTACAAACTCTTCAGATCAAAACACAAACACTTTTTTAATTGTAACATCAAATCAGACTAAATGTTTATTTTTTTAGATTGATAAATATAAAAAACATATTTGTTAACTTTAAGAGTAAAGAGAGAAACTATCTGTATTTCTTAATTGTAAATGGCACCAAATTGTATTCAAACTGAGCCACACTTATGGAGCTCCACAGTTCTTTCCTGGTGTTTTGGTTGACATCTCTTGATTTTCCCATGTCACAGAAACAGGCTCTGTGTTTTGCCTTATATGCATCCACAGCTGTGCCACCAATTTACTCACATGGACTCTACTAACCTATCAGAAGCTTCTTCAGCTCAGAATGGAATCGTCTGGAGTTTCTTATTAATTAACAAACTTAGTGTACATGTACTCCTAAATTTGATGAAAGTGATAAAAAATAGACAGCTCTGTCTCTCTTTATTCTGACATTTAACTAATTCAAAAGATATTTCAATATTTTTCTAAAACAAAAGTTTACTCTAAAGTGTAAATATCTGGTTACAAATGTGAATATCCTGCTGTGTACTGAAATCCCTCTTGTTTTGCATAGAAATATACTGAACAACATACAAAGCATAATATATAAAATAACATTTACCTGAGTTTTTTCTTTGAAAGAAGCCTCTAATGTCCATTCTTATATTTCAGTACATAACTGAAACCGATTTAGTCGGGGAGGGTAAGAACTGAAAATATGAAATAAACACACGTAAGCTAAGACTCTCTAAAAAAATAGCATTTGTTCGGCTTTTCATTTCGCCATTTGTTGATTCACTTGAAGAGCGAGTAACGTAATATTGGTCAAGTGATCAGTTTGATATCAATCTTTCGTGATGCACCGTCATATTTACATTATTTGTACGGTACGAATGATTTGCTTTGGTACCTGGTCAAACTTAAGCTCTCCTTAGTATGGCTGGCTCCGTTTCTCCAACAGCGCACTCACAGGCAGCAGCTGCCCCGCCCCCTCGCTCAGTCGCTTAGTGCCTGAGCTCGGATCATACCAATATCAGGGGGGATTCACGCACAGTCGTAAATTCCCACAGTGTGCACTATGTGCTTCGAATATTGTGTGTACTTTTTGTTTTATACAGTTGTCAGCCAGACATCTAACTATGAAAAAATTACACTCCAAAATACCCCGGGCTTCTGACAAAACAACCCGGGCTTAAGCCCAGTAAGCCACCCCCACGCTCCGCCCCTGCACACTCACCTTTACGTTACGTTGCACTCGTACATGACTTTCCGTTTGTGCCTTGAATAATGAATAAGGCTACGTCCACACGTACCAGGGTATTTTTGAAAACGCAGATTTTTCTATGCGTTTACACCTTTCGTCCACACGTAAACCTCGTTTTCGTTCGCTGAAAACGGAGATTTTAAAAAACGCCTGCCAGGGTGGATATTTTCGAAAACTCAAGTTTTTGCATTTACGTGTGGATGAGGAAAACTGAGAAAACGCAGCGTCAAAGGTGTGCGCCTATTTTGACGTCACACTGTGCACGTTTTTCTTTCGGTGCAATGAATTTCTACAATGGCGGACTTAGACAAACTTATACTTGAATGCAGAATGTTAAGCCATCACTTATGGATATATTAGTTTTTCGCCTCCCACTGCTTAAACCTGAACAACCACTTTATGAAGTGGTTCTGAGTGAGCTGGAGCTGTTTTGCAAAGAAGGATGGGCAAGGATTTCAGTCTCTAGATGTGCAAAGCTGGTAGAGACAGACCCTAAAAGACTGGCAGCTGGAATTGCAGCAAAAGCTGGTTCTACAAAGTATTGACTCAGGGGGCTGAATAATTACACACAGCCCACTTTGCAGTTATTTATTTGTAAAAAATGTTTGGAATCATGTAGGATTTCTGTTCCACTTCTCACGTGTGCACCACTTTGTGTTGGTCTTTCACGTGGAATTCCAATAAAATTGATTCATGTTTGTGGCTGTAATGTGACAAAATGTGGAAAAGTTCAAGGGGGCC
>NW_024582842.1:0-4192 GCF_018398535.1 Haplochromis burtoni
AATCTGTGAGGCTGTGAAGTCAAAATAGAGCTTGGAGGCAAACAGGGAGGCAGTAACAAAAGAAGGAGGAAATCTTGAAAAGCACAAAGGAGACATTTAAAAGATGAAGTGTGTTGTTCTGTTGCTGAGTCTGCTCTCGGTGGGACGCTCAGCTCCTGTGAGCAGCTGTGACACTCTGAAAAACCCAATAACTGTCAACACGGATGAGGTAAGTTGCTTTGGAGCAAACTTGTCCTGATATTGGCTCTTGGAGGGAGAAAATTTAGAAAAAAAAACAATCCATTGTCAGAATTACAATACAATTAAAGACTTCATATTGAAATTTAGGGGTAGTGAAGTCCTGGGATTGCATCCAGCACCTGGCTGGTTGGTCTGTGTGGAGTTTGCATGTTCTCAACGTGTTTACACGGGCGCTCTCGAAGTACTCCGGCTTCCTCCCACAGTCTAAAGACATGCAGTGCTGATTGTAAATTGGCTGTAGGTGTACATGTGGGTATAAACGGTTGTCTCTCTATATTAGCCCTGCGACAAACTGTTCACCTTTCCAGGGTTTACCCCACCTTTTGTGATGTGACTGCTGGGATGCTATTCACAATAGAACACAGAAAACACATAAAATGTTTAAAGTGAATAAATGTCCTATTTAAAGAAACATATTGGCTCATTTCAAATTTTCTGGCAGAAACATCTCAAAAAAGTTGGGACGAGCTCCTGTTTACCACTCTGCAGCATCCCCCTTTCATTTAACAACAGTTTGTAGACATCAAAATGTTTCCAACTGGTGAAAGCTCTGGACTGCAGGCAGACCTTTATTCTGAAATAGTTCCACAGTTCCATCTTTGTGTCTCTCAAACTCTACCTAAGATGCTCTTTTTATACCCAATCAATTTAAACAAGTTTTTTGATGTTTTTTGATGTTTTGTTCTGAATAAAATATAGGGTTTTGTATTTTAAACATACTTAATTCAACTTGTGCCTGTGTGCTCCAGATATTGGGAAAATGGATGTATGTTGGGGGAAGCTCTGACCTCCCGGGAAGCCGTTCCCTGGCCTTCCTGCTGACCAGCGTCTGGGTGAATGTTACTACAACTGCCAACAGTAACGTCCTCAATATCCTGCAGACTCAGAGAATGTAAATGCTCCCTTAAGCAATTTTAACACAATAGCTGAAGTCATTTATACATATTTATTTTCTATGTTTATTTTGATATCTCTGGAGCTCTGATGCTTTTATTTTCTTCCTCACAGAAATGGTGACTGTTCGAGCATGACGTATGATGTGGTCTTTGAAAACAGCACAATGTTAATCAGTGAGTAAAGAATGGCCACGGAGGTTTTACATGCAGAGGAAACCTGCAATCACGTAGTTTCTTGTGATTTTCAATCTCACGAAACTGTTTGTTTTTTTTGTTTGTTTTATACAGAGGAGCCTTTTTACCTAAAGGAGGTCTACCTGCCAACTGGCTGCTCTGACTGTCTGCTTGCTCATGAAGAAGTCATCTCTGGGAATGATACTTTTACCAGCCTTCTTCTATTCAGTAAGAAACACACATCCCACTATACCATGTGTGAATCCAGAACTCTTTTTTCTTCTTACTATTGTTTTTTGAAGCATGAAAATCTGTAGAAAAACTTTTAGCTACCCCCCCCCCCCCCCCTTTTTTTTTTTTTTTTTTGCTCTTTATTTCCAGGCAGGAAAATGAGTGTCTCTCCTGACGTTGTGGAGACGTTAAAGAAAGAAGCAGAATGTCTCCGGATGTCATCACCCATTATGATGGACCCAAACAACGGTGAGAGTTTCAGCACATTTCTCAACATACTGTGTCACTATTATGTCATAAAAGTTGTTTGTTTGTTTTTTTATTTGTATTCTTTGCATACACAGAAATCTGCCCTGACAACCTCCCGCCCTCAGAGGGGCTCAGTATCCTCAACAGCTTAGTAGAAAACAAGATGGCACATCGAGTTGCGAGAGTCCTGGATGTTCTTTTTGATGTGTTTGTGAACTGATAGTTTAGTACTTTTAATCTCTGCTAAATGTCCCTTTAAATCTGAGAGATTGGCCAGTTTTTTTTTTGTTTTTACTTTAATTCACATTTTTTCACATCTGTAAAACATATTTAGACCAAGTTATACGTGTTAGAACACAAAGCAGAAAACAAACTATGTCAAAACAACCATTAAAGGTGAGGAAATTATGAAATTTTGTCTGTTTTAATAGTTCATTATTTTTTTGTTTTCCTTTTCTTTCCCTGTTCACATGTTATTTTGGTTTTATTTATTTATTTTTGCTTGTTTTTATTTTTGGTCTCTCTTTTAGTTGCTGACAGTTCATCATATGAAACCTAAGGTTTGCTATGATGAACAAAACCTTGAAAACCATGTCACTTGACACTTGGATTAAAAACGATCTGTAGGAAGTCTGTAACATCAATGTACCTCTTAGTGAATCCAGAATACAATATTGCAGTCCACAGTAAGTGGTTTTAAAATCAAAGTCTTTAATTAGAAAGTGAGACAATTTTTCTGCCTGACGTGTATTAATGAGCATATATGGAGAAATGTATTAATTTCTAGTGACCATTTTTACTCCGTGCCAGCAAAATACCAAAGATCATCTTACTCTATGGGTCATCCAGTCTGAAATAACGTAGACATCCCCTTGCTAAGAGAAGTTAAGGACATGATTTTTGTGAATTAGTATTATCAAGTTGCTCTAAAACCCCCTCGGAAAACCTTTGGTCAATCCAGAATGCTGTAGCAATTTGCTTTCTTTTAAATTCAGAATCAAATTTAAAATCCGCCTTCTCATATCTTTAAGACCTCACAGTTCCTTGTGAGAGCACTTCACTTTCAGACTGCAGGCTTACTTGTGGTTCCCAGAGTTCCTAGAATGCAAAGCAGGCCCCTCTTCTGTGGAAAAAATTCCCAGTTTGGATTTGAGGGACAGACACTCTCTCTACTTTTAAGATTAGTCTTAAAATTTGTATTTTGGATAAAGCTTATAGTTAGGGCTGGATCACATGACCCTGAACCCTCCATTATGCTGCAGTAGGCAGTGATAGGTAGTGGTTCTTCTTGGATCTGGATCTTTCTCCTTGCCTTTGACCTGTCACACTCTGCTGTTTGCTTTTCCCCCCTCACACCTAACTGTTCGCAGCACATGACTATTACCTGATGAGCATGTTTCTGCTGGAAGTAAGGGTCTTTACCTTTCAATATAAAGCGCCTTTAGTTAATTGTTGCTGTGAATTGGCACTATATTAAAAAAACTGAATTACCAGGAAAGCATTTTAGTTCAATTCAATAGAAATAGTGTAAGGGAGGTGGCTAGTGTCATTATGGATTGCTGGCACAATACTTCAGCATTTTTTCACTACTTAGGTCAGATGCAGTTTTTCTGTCATCTTCCTTTCCTCAGATTACGACACAAAAATAGACGAATACATCACCTAAACTGCGCTGAGCCTCATAACTAGAGAACACACTTCAAAGTCTGAACCCATCAGCAGATGAGCCAAGATGATTCATGTTGCTGTCGCTGTTCTCAGCCTTATCCCTCTTGGGTGCTCAGCTCCTGTGACAAGCTGTGAGAATTGTAGCGGTAGACTACTGTTCCCATAAGGCTGTGTGTGGGGGGAGCTTCCGGGGTTACGAGAAAAGTTGGAAAACATCACCCGAACACGCTGCGTCCAGTGTCATCATTTATACGTGGTGTCAGAAGTGCGAACGGCGGTCTCCGCAGTTTTTTGTTTTTTTTTCCGAGTACAGTACGGTGCAGTTAACTTTGAGAGAAGTTTTCGCATCGGTGACCCAAACAAGACCGGAATGCAGGTGAAGCGCGGCCACGGCTGTGACCGGCGCTAGCAACAGGGCGCGTGCGCGCACGAGCCTCACATGTTAGAGGGAGGAGACGAGGTCGGAAAGCTTGGATTCTCAACGCGAGGAAGCCAGGGATCCACGTGTCACGATGGCGACCACGGTACAAATAACACCCCCAGAAACATTTGACTTTTCTCATCCTGCCGAATGGCCAAAGTGGATCAGAAGGTTCGAAAGATTTCGCATTGCAACCGCTCTTGATAACAAATCAGACGAGTATCAAGTTAACGCACTCCTGTATGCTATGGGAGATGCTGCTGATGATGTTTTGGCAGTTTTACCACTGTGCGATGCAGATAAAAAGAAATAT
>NW_024582842.1:29110-30508 GCF_018398535.1 Haplochromis burtoni
TCACTGGTCCTCTTGAAACCTCTCTCCTGGCCTCAGCTTCCATCTTGTGGACGATCTCCTCAGTCACTTCACCTCACGACACTTGCAATTTCAAACATGACAGCTCTCCAGAAAACCCTCTTTTGCCACATGGTCCTTTCCATATGTCAACTAAACTCAATGAGACATGCATGAGAAAGTTAAAAATTCCCCAGGGCTTGTCCCTTAGAGTAGCTCTACTCCAAACCTGTAACCCTGCGTTAAAGAAAAAACATCAGCCAGCGGTTAAATGTTAAGCTTGTTTAACTCCCAGCTCCACCTGGAGCCTGTATCCTAGAAGACAAATCCTGTAAGTTGAAACAAACTTCACATTTGCAAACAACTGTATCATAAGAGTAATAAAGTATTCAGCACCATAGAGACAAGTGTCAATGCAGTTTTCTCCAAATCATTAAACCACTACTATCACCATAATTCGCCTCAAATCATGGATCATCCCACGTGTTCATTCCACATTGTAATCAGTGACTTTCCTTAAGTTTGTCACTCCACTTAATTTATGTCTATGAGCTCAATAGTGGTCAAATAATGAGCCCAACTTTAAACCATTCTGTAATCACTGTATCTCTTGCTTTTCTTCTGTCACTTGTCTGTCTGTGCTGAATCCTTTACAAGCACTCATAGAGAGAAAACAAATGTTAGCAGTAGCATCTTGGAGGTCAGACCTAGATCAACAGACTCCAGAGGTGCTGTAAAAGGTCATAAAGTTAACACTCTGCTGTAAAAGAAGCAATACTGGTTTTAACACAATATGTGTCTCACACTGTATGCTCATTTTCCCACTGTAATATTCACCATTTTCCCAATAACACAGCGTAATAGCCTAATCAACATTTAGCCTGTAAACACAGTTTCCTGCACGCATAAACCCAGCAACCCAGAAAAATTACAGCTAAAAGGTTAAATTTGCAGGGCCCACACACTCATGTGTAAAGTCTCTCCCTCTGGCCTCTGTCATCCTCCTGTTGAGGAGGTCCTACTTCTCTGACATCATCACCAAAAACAGTCATAATGCTCGGGTCTTATTTGCTACAGTTGACAGGCTAACAAACCCTCCTGTGCCAGTCGCAGCTGAACTTCATTCGACCATGGCCTGCAATGACTTTGCCAAATTCTTCACAGACAAAATCCAAAAGATTAGACAAGCAGTTGGTACATCAACAGCAGATCCAGGATATGTACCATGTCCGCTGAAAAACTGTTTAAACATGAAACAGTTTCACCCTATTAACAGCAAGGACCTGGATGACATCTTAGGTCAACTGAACTCCTCCTCTTGTTGTTTAGATGTCCTGCCAACAAGTTTTTTCAAAAAGGTCTCAAAGACTTTGGAGTCAGACCTGTTACAGATTGTCACCT
>NW_024582842.1:32257-38207 GCF_018398535.1 Haplochromis burtoni
GTGAACTATGGACACGCACACACATACATATACTGATACTGATAAGCACTCACTGACGCATCACCCTCCCTACCCCGGATCCAACGCCACCTCCAACGCTTACCTCCCCTCTGATGTGGACATCGGGTCAGCTGGAGGCGCAGTCGAAAGATTGCAGCGGTCCCAGATCAGATGTACACACTGGAACTCTTTCCCATGTTGCTTGTCTGTGTTTATTGTGCTATGGTGTGTTGATATCTGTGCATTCCTGTATTATCCTTTTGTGTTACACATTTCAATGTTTTTTTCCTCGCTACCTAGCCTGACCTGTCTCCCCAATGTGATGTTTGTGTATTGTATGTACGGTCGGCAAGGTCTGTCATCTCGGTTGTGGGCAAAAGACCTGCAACTGACAAATAAAGGCTATCTCATCTCATCTCTCATCAGCATTCTGTTTTCCCCCCAGCTATAATGCAATCATCTTTCCCCAAAACAATACTAGTCCACTAGTCTATGTATCACTTTTCATCTTACTAAGTGAACTGGACAAGATGATAAACAGAAACACATGCTTAAGATGTTGTCTGGTCTTCATGAGTTTCATTCTATGTGTATATATGTGTTAGTAGGGTTAATGCATTTTCTGTTTGTGTGATTTTATGTACCTCTCTCATTTTGTGGTCCAGACTCCTTCTCAGTTTACCCACTTACAGCAGTCAGTTTCCCTTTTCCCAGGTTTGCTAACCCAAATTTGATTTCCCACTCTAAACAACAGCATTCCTCTATGTCCTCACCTGCTCTCCTCTCCCACTTCAACAGTCCAATGGTAGTTCTTCTTTTCAGCTTCGTCCTGTGTATTCTCCCACTGTCTCTTTCATTGCCATTTAACTCCAAACGTGGCAAATGTCAACTCAGACAGTCTTTTCACAGGTCCTCTTCACACACAGTGAAGTTGCAGCTTGCTGGAAACGCACTCCATCCAGTCAAAGTGATGGTTTTTCTCTCTCTGATGCCGTTTGCACATACTGCTGCTTGCTGGGTCTCTCTGCTCAGGACTCTGCTGTTGTGTCTTGGACTGCCATGTTGTTGCTCTTTGCAACTGCATTTCTTGTCTTCAGGGAGCTTGCTTTCTCAGGTGAGAAACACATGGGAGTTAAGCTGTTAACACAATTTGGCCAAAACTCGGCCTGAGTGTTTCTAATGATTTTTAACCTATAATTTTCTTCCAACTGCTGCATGTGGAAAATTGATCCAGGTCTGCTCTTCACCTGTCTGAGGGACATTCTCATCACTACTTAAACAACACACATCTCCTCTCTCTGGTTTGAAAGTGAACTGAAAGTGAGATGGTAGTTGTTTTTAGGCTGAGAGACACCAAACACTCTACATAATATTGTTGCTTATTTTCATCAACAACACAAATTTTATTTCTTTTGCGTCCACTAGGGTAGTTGGTGACCTGCAGAGTCACCCTCTTCCCAGCTGGAGACTGCTTCACATACTTTCACACTCCTCTGGAGCGCGCACACACAGTGACGTCAGGCACATTCACACTCACTTTTTCATCTGCTTTGTGCAAATTTCACTTCTTTTCTTCCTTCAATGATCTGCATACTACGTGCTGCCCGGTGAATACTTTGCAATATATTTAATCGCCTTTCAAGGAAGTCTTACACAGTTTATTCCCCATTACAAGACAACAATCAGCGCCACAGACCACGTCTGGTCCGTACTCACTCGTGCTCATTCGGGGCTTTCCTCAAGCGTCCTGGCTTCTAGCAAACTTCGGTGTGTCGTCTTCCCCTCCTCGGTGGAAAGCCATTTGTTGGACTCCGGCTCGAATGACCAAATAATGTTGGGTCTGCACTTCAGCAGGCCCACTAATTCAGACTTATTCCTTGGTGTTCCTCCACCCTCCAAAGAAATGTCAGAATGAGTTCGAACCACAATTACTTTGCAATTACTTTGGTGGAGTAACACCAAAGTAATTGCTTACGGAGCTTGCTTCTTCGACATCTCTAAGAGTTCTGAACAAATGACTGTCCTCCTCCAGAACATCTTGTGTATGCAAACGCACGTTGCAACTTCTTATCTGGTGCACGTCTTTTATTTTGACAGCGAATGCGCACCTGCGGACCACTTATGTGCACCCCTGCTTATAAATACATTTGCATGAAACTAGCCCACTGAATGAGCAATGGGCTGTGAGGTCAGTTCCTTTATTTATAAAAACATAAAAACATGTCCAGATAAACAGAATCAACGTTTTGGGATTTACTTACCTGGATGATTGAGCATTCATCAAGACATTTCTTGGCACTGATTTGAGGACACTATTAGGCTGAAAGACAGTCTTTCCATTCCATTTAACTTTTTATTGTATTACTTTCAATAAAGTGTTCTTTTTATCATTGAATCCATCTCTCTTGCCAGGATGTGTTTTCAAATCCAGGTAGCTTTTAATTTAATTTGTTACATTTTCAATCTTTTTATTTCCTAGGGGTGAAAATCCCTTAGGTGGCATTGCCGCAACACATTTAAATAACCCCCCTGACTGTACTGCCACAGAGTAAATATGTCTGTTATGTTCTTTTAAGTACGATTACAACACATAAGTAAACAATTGAGCAATACGTCACCTAAACTGGGCTGAGTCTCGTATGTCTAAAACACACTTCAAAGTCTGAACCCACACTATCAGCAGATGAGCCATGATGGAGTTTGTTCACGTTGCTGTAGCTGTGCTCGGTCTTCTGTCTCTTGGACACTCAGCTCCTGTGACAAGCTGTGAGAATCTAATCCAGCCTCGTGAAATCCACGGAAATCAGGTCAGACTCTCTCTTATCTCACCTTTCACTTATCACTTTCCGCTGAGTAAAATAAGTTTTGAACATGTCACCAAATTTACATGAAATTTACACCAGATGTGGGTAACCACCCATCCAGTCCACACATACAAAGAAGTAAAATCATCAATGTCCATAAATTAAGCTATGTGTTATAATAAGATGACACAAGGAAAACTATTGAACACATCAAGAAAGGAAGTTGCAAAAAGGCATGGAACGTCATGACACCAGCTGAAATCTATCAGCAATTAGAAAGCAATCCTGCTCCACTAGTGCAAATTAATATCAGTTGGTTCTATTCTAACTGATGGCCTATATCATTACCAAGGTGTCACACAAACTCCTACTGTAACTTTGCAGGTGGAGATGGAGAAAATGACACTAGGGCTGAGGAGGGAACAGCTTAGATTGACTTATTGGGCAAACTTACAGGGTCAGGGGAAGGATCACCCTACACTAGAAGTACTTAAACCTTGCTGGGAGAAGGGCAGGAGGAAGTTAAAGAGCTTTGGATGGGTGGTGGGGGAAGAGCTAGAGAACTTAAATTAGATCAGTTAGACATATGCCAGCGAGTGCCGTGGCCTGCAATCACTCCACGGATACTTCCTGAAGCAACTGTAGATTTTGCTTTATTGCACCAGAAGAGTCAGGATAGGGCAGGCGGTCTACACTCAAATTCAGTTCACGGTTACACTGAACAGTATTGTGGGTATGTGCAAGTATATACAGATGCTTCAAAGAATCCAGCTAAGTCATGTGGGGGTAGCAGTAGTAATTAGGAAGAGGATTAATGATGGATTGTCTGTGTTTACAGGAGAAATGATAGCAATTCTATTAGCGGTTCAATGGGTGGAAGAGTTGAGGCCGTTGAAAGCAATTATTTGTTCAGATTCAAGAGCAGCCTTGGTCAGTCTACAGAAAGGTCATTCGGAAGGTAGATCAGATATTTTAATAGAGATTCAGCAAACTCTTTTCAGAATACATATGATGGGTCTGTCAGTAGTGTTTGTATGGGTCCCAGCTCACTATGGGGTAAGGGGGAATGAAGCAGAGGATAGGTTAGCAAAAGAAGCCACTAATCATAGGATAGTTGATCTGGCAGTGAGTTTTGGTCAGGTGGAAGTTAAGAGTATTATTAAGCTAGAAATGAGGGGTAGATGGCAGAAACAGTGGTAAGAAGAAAGGTGGGGAAGGTGGTTATATAAAATTCAAAGGGGGGTGGGAGTAAGGAGAGCCACAGGAAGGAGTAGGCGAGAGGAGGTGGTGGTGTCAAGACTGAGATTTGGACATACAGGATTGAATTCTATACTATTCTTGATAGGGAAACATAATTCAGGGAAATGTGATTGTTGTGGAGAGGAGGAAACTTTGGAGCATGTTATTTTGCAGTGTCGGAAGTATAAGGTAGAGAGGACACAACTGGTTCGAAGTCTCAGTAACATTAACATGAAATTGGATCTTATTAAGTTATTACAAAAGGAGTCGGGGAATAAAAGTTATCAGGCTTTGTTTCAGTTTTTGAGAGAAGGAAGATTGTTTGGAAGGATATGAAGTAGGTTGTTTTTAAAAAAAAATTTTTAAATTTTATTTAATTTATTTTTTTTAATCCTGTCCACACTCCATACCAGTGGTGGTGGAAATGCACCATGCAGTTGTTTGCCAACTGCCAATAATACTTACAAGAAGAAGAAGAAGAAGAAGAAGGTGTCACACAAGAAACATATCATGACCTTCATAATCTTATTGTTGCAAAACAAATTGATGGCATTGGTTACAGCAGAATTTCTAAATTACTGAAGGTTCCAGTGAGCACTGTTGGGGCAGGACAGAACATAATTTCACCATAAAGTGTCCAGAACCAGCTGCTCCCCACCAGTTTTCAGACAGGGGAGTGAAAAGAATTATCTGAAGAGTTGTCCAAGAGCCAAGGAGCACTTGCGAAGAGCTACAAAAAGACTTGAAATCCTCTCAACTGCCATGGCCTGTATGCACGCTCACCATGCAAGACTCAATTGCTGAAGAAAAAAACATACTAAAGCACGTTTAAGGTTTGCTGAACAACATTTAGACAAGCCTGTGAAATACTGGGAAAAATATACTCTGGTCAGTTGAGACCAAAACTGAACTGATGCCTTAATACACGCCATGTCTGGAGGTCAAAAGGCCTCACCCCAAAAACATTATACCAAAAGTGAAGTTTGGAGTTGTATGGGGCTGTTTTTCATCATGTGGCACTGGAATGTTTCATATAAATGGAGGAAGATGAATGGAAAAATGTTCTGCTGCCATCTACCAGGATGTTGAAGATGAAAAGCTGACGGATCTTTCAGCAAGACGATGATCCAAAAACAGAATTTGAAGACTGTTTGTGTAGAAGAATGAACCAAAATCACACCTGATCGATGCCTGCGGCTAGGAGGCGTCTTGAAGTTGTCATTACCAACAGAAGCTCTTACATGAAGTATTAAATACAATTTCAGTAAACGTGTTCAATACTTTTTCCTTCTTTCATTTCTCATTCTTACACATACCATCTATGGTTTGATTTCTTTGTGTAACACTGGTGGTGCAATACTAGTAGTGGGCATGTAAGACCTGTTAGTGCTACTTCTTGCCTTCTTTGCATGTAGTACGGGCAGTATAGTTACCTTTAACCTTAGTACGAGGACAGAAGGGGAATATGGGCCAGATCAAACAGGTTCTAGATTTGTAGGAGCCAAGGGTGTATGACAACAGAGGACTTGTACGCAATAGGTGTAGAAAACACAATTGCATTTATTAGCAATTATTAAAGTTCAGCAGGTTGTGCACATTTAACAAAAGTAGAGCGCGCTTCTTGAGAACAAAATAAAATAAAATAAACCTCACAAATGGTCGACCCAAGGATATATTTTCTTTTGCGTCTTTTTTTTAAAAGTCAATTTCAGTCTTTCAATGTTCACTAGTCACTCAGTGTGTTTGTAACCAGTCGGGTTACAATCTACCAGTTCATCTGGCTCTTTGGGCTGGGCTCGCCATCCAGTACTGGAAAAGGGATCCTCGATTCTTCTCAGGTCCTCAAAACCAATCCAATCCAAATAAGCAAAGGGAAAAAACCTGACCATGTGAAGCAACAAATGCTA
>NW_024582842.1:38728-46598 GCF_018398535.1 Haplochromis burtoni
ATGTTTTCAATACTTATTTTACCCCCTGTATATTATACACCATCTGTTTCAGCTGGTGGGAAAATGGACACAAATAGCAGAGAGCACAGGCATACCTGGATCCAAAATGCTGACGAAGATGCTTGTGGAGACCGCCTGGATGAACATCACTGCTGCCAATGAGGCTAATACGTTCAATAATCTTCAAATTCAAAAAATGTAATAAAAATGATAAAACCTTGCCTGAACTGATACTGTTTTCAAATAATCCAAATTTAGAAATCTCTTTAATTTTATCTTCTAAAAGGATGGGCATGTGCTTCACATTGAAAACCAACATGACTTTGGTTAACAACACTTTCAATATGGGTGAGTATTACTGAGGGAACAAACATTTGGATGACCACCCATATGGAAAAGATATATATAAATCTTATAAAGTTTTTATCTGTCTTGTATGAAACTTGTATGAAAAGAATATAAGAGTGAAAACACATATAAGATCCCTTGAAAAATTATACAATGAAACTTGTATGTTTTGTATACTTACTAAAAAAAATATATGAAAGTAATGAGAAAGTGGCCACTTTCATGAGTAAATATATGTTTTTACTATTTCTTTTCCATATGGGCAGATTTAGACTTTGTGCCTAGCATTGCCACAACACTTTCATTATATCGATTGGTGTGTATTTGCACACTGCACCCTTACCAATGCTAAAAGGATATGAAGCGTGGCCATCATCTGTCATCTGTCCACAGTGCACAATTACCAATATTCTGCTTTCCTGCTGAATACTGGCTGCCCTGACTGCCTTGTTCTCTACTCAAATAACACCATTGGAAGAACCACAGTTAAAGCTCTCCAGCTCCTGAGTAAGAACAATGACACACCTAAATAATGTAATGTCAAAGTACTTAAGTATTTTTTATGGTCCAGCTTCATGCATTTAATTTATTATAGCTGAAAGAAATGCTGGTGACTAATTTCCAAATTAAAACAGTGATTAATCATTGAACAGTGGTTTCCCCTGCATTAATGAATCAAATCCAAACACTGCCCTTTGAAATACCAGTTACAAATAATAGTTGCCCACTAAAGGCATTTTTTCAGAAAACAAATTTAAAAAGAATAAAGCATCAAGAATAAAGTGCAGTGATGTGAATGTATTTGCCCTCTTCCTGGTTTCTCTCTATTTTGTGTACTAGTCACACTTACATGTTTCAGATCGTCAAATAAATTTGTATATTTGACAAAGATAACCCAAGAAAATACAAAACACAGTTCTTAAAGAAATATTTCATTTACTGTGTGAAACTGTAATTGTCTCTAAATCTAACAACTGGTTAGCAAGAACTGAAATCAAGCATTTGCAGTGATTGGCAATGAGTCTTTTTTTCAAAACTCTACTATGTAGAATCCCTTCAATTCAGCCGTACTGGATTGGATTTTCAAGCATGAACGGATTTTAAAAGCCATTCAGACGTGGCCTTGCTCATGGCCACAAATTCTCCTTCAATATCATGGTTGCTTCAATTACAGCAAGTGGTCCAGGTCCTGAAGTAGCAACAGCAACAGTTGTTTCTTTGTGTTTTAATCTTTTTATTTACTTGGTGTCACTGTGTAGGCCCCGTGCTAACACTTTTCTGTCTCTCAGGTAGGAGAGTTAAAGTGTCTGCTGCTGAGTTGGAAGAGTTTACAAAGCAGGCAGAGTGTCTGAACCTAGAATCCCCTGCTATCTTGGATTCAGAAAAGGGTATGAACCTTTATATAATATGAAAGCTTAGAAACTGCAGTTGAACTGAATATTACTTCTTCAGTCTAATATTATCTTTATACAGTGGCTTGCAAAAGTATTCGGCCCCCTTGAACTTTTCCACATTTCCACAGCCACAAACATGAATCAATTTTATTGGAATTCCACGTGAAAGACCAATACAAAGTGGTGTACATGTGAGAAGTGTAACGAAAATCATACATGATTCCAAACATTTTTTACAAATAAATAACTGCAAAGTGGGGTGTGCGTAATTATTCAGCCCCCTGAGTCAATCCTTTGTGGAACCACCTTTTGCTCCAATTACAGCTGCCAGTCTTTTAGGGTATGTCTCTACCAGCTTTGCACATTTAGAGACTGAAATCCACTTTTTAGTTATTTATTTGTAAAAAATGTTTGGAATCATGTATGATTTTCGTTCCACTCCTCACATGTACACCACTTTGTCTTTCATGTGGAATTCCAGTAAAACTGATTCATGTTTGTGGCTGTAATGTGACAAAATGTGGGAAAGTTCAAGGGGGCCAAATACTTTTGCAAGCCACTGTACTCTTTATATTTTTGTAACCGCCATGTTTGATAAGTTCATAGATTAATCAAATTTATTCTTTCTCACATGAATGAACTTTATTTACAAATGTCTTCTTGCAGGGTTTTGCCCAGATCCAGCACTCACCCCAGGAACAAAGACTATTGATCTGTCCTTGAGCAACATAATGCCTGATGATCTCAACCTATCGGAGAAGCTTTTCACTGAGAGTGGAATGAAGACCATTTTGGAAATGGTCCAAACTAGTGTGGATCTATTCAAGGAAGACTGACCTGGTCATAAATGTCACTAAGTGTTGATGAAGAAGCCATGTCTGTCAAGAGCATTACCACTAAAATTAAACATGCTAAAAACATATGAGTGGCCGTCTTCTCTCTTCAAAGCAGTTTAGATTTAGCTTCACTGAACTGACATAAAAATGAAAATATTTATTTGCTTTCTGAATAAATGGCACCAAAACATTTCTACTTTCTCTATTTTAAGGACATTATAGTGCATGAGTAAATGCCGATCAGGCTCCATAGTGCCAGGCAGCGAGCACGGCCTGCTAGAGGAGATTGGGCCCTCAGGCCACCCTCATGAAGTCTGTTTCTGATTGATTGGTCAGACACATTCACACCAGTGGCCTGCTGGCAGCTCTCATTTTCTTCCTCCTTGCATAAGGGAGGAGATATCGATCCTACTGATCGGTTAAGGACCTTCTACGGCCCTGTCCAGCTCACCTAGAGTAACTGTGTGTCCCCTAGTGTCTGCTCCATCCTCCTGAGTCTGTGCTAGGAGACAGAGCATACCTTCTTGCGATGACTCGTATTGATGTGCCATCCTAGAGGAGCTGGGCTAGCTGTGCAACCTCTGAAGGGTCCAGGTATTGCCTCATATAACCAGTGGAAACACTGACCTTAGCCAAATGCAAAACCAATAACAATACCAGTAATAATAATAAATTGAAATGTGAATGTTCTCGCTCTGCTAAAAATTAGACTCAGCATCAGAATCACCTGTTAATCTCCGTTGTAAAAAAAGTTTAACCTGTCAGTTTTGTTAGTCTGAGCAGTTGGCAGGAACGGTGAAAAATAGGTTACAGGTTGTTCGGAATAGTCTCCAAGTTAGCTCCATTGCTCTGCTTTCTGCGGGCCAATATGCCCTTCTCCTCCCACACCTGTTTCCTTGCTTCCTGCATCCATTTAGTGGATGCAGGAAGCAAGGCAGCTGCGGAGGAGTCCTTCTTTGATGTTCATTGTGGTTGAAATGTGGCCCCAGAGCGTTACCAGATGATTATTCCAAGATTTTCCATGTAATTGGCTCCATACAGTGGCACATATCGATGTGCCATCCTGGAGCAGCTGGATTATCTGTGCAAGCTCTGTAGGATCCAGGTATTGCCTCATATAACAAGTAAAAACACTGACCTTAGCTAAATGCCAAATTACTACTACTTATAATGAAAACTTAAAATGTGAAACTTCTTGGTAAAAATTGCATTGAGCATATCAATACCAGACAGAATACAAAATTACAGGGAGTGCAGAATTATTAGGCAAATGAGTATTTTGTCCACATCATCCTCTTCATGCATGTTGTCTTACTCCAAGCTGTATAGGCTCGAAAGCCTACTACCAATTAAGCATATTAGGTGATGTGCATCTCTGTAATGAGAAGGGGTGTGGTCTAATGACATCAACACCCTATATCAGGTGTGCATAATTATTAGGCAACGTCCTTTCCTTTGGCAAAATGGGTCAAAAGAAGGACTTGACAGGCTCAGAAAAGTCAAAAATAGTGAGATATCTTGCAGAGGGATGCAGCAGTCTCAAAATTGCAAAGCTTCTGAAGCGTGATCATCGAACAATCAAGCGTTTCATTCAAAATAGTCAACAGGGTCGCAAGAAGCGTGTGGAAAAACCAAGGCGCAAAATAACTGCCCATGAACTGAGAAAAGTCAAGCGTGCAGCTGCCAAGATGCCACTTGCCACCAGTTTGGCCATATTTCAGAGCTGCAACATCACTGGAGTGCCCAAAAGCACAAGGTGTGCAATACTCAGAGACATGGCCAAGGTAAGAAAGGCTGAAAGACGACCACCACTGAACAAGACACACAAGCTGAAACGTCAAGAGAGAGCGAGAGAGTTTACAAAGCAGGCAGAGTGTCTGAACCTACAACCACCTGCTATCATGGATTCGGAAAAGGGTATGAACTTCTACTTAATATAAAAGCCTTAAAGCCACATCTGTACATGCCCTGAAGAATAAACAAAACGCAGTAGTCAGTAGCAGATTACGGTTTGTCAAATAAGTTCAGTTAAACAAAGAAACTGCAGCTGAACTAAATGTTACACCTTCAGTTTAATGTTGTCATTATTTGTATACCACCATGGTTTGAACAACTGTAGATTCAATTAATTTCTCCTCTCATAAATTAAAGGCATTCACAAATGTCATCTTCACAGGTTTTTGCCCAGATCCATCTCTTGCCCCAGAAACAAATTTCACTGATGAAACCACACACACCATAAGCTCTGATGTGCTCAGCCTTCTAGAAGAACTTCTCAGTAGTGAAGATGGAGTGAAGACCCTTATCGATATGATCCAAAGAAGTATGGCTTCAGTCAAGCAAGACTGATGGCTATGCCTGTGAAGAATATTGCCACTTAAAATAAAGATGCTAAAAAAAAAAGAAGCGTGACTGTTTTTTCCTCTGTGGCAATTTGTTCTGTGTCATCAGTGTAATTTAGATTTAGTTTCATTGAACTGACATAAAAATGACAATGTGAACCTGCTTTAAGAAGAAAAGATTACTCAGTTTTGTCACTTTAATGCACCATGTACTAAAAACAATCAACAAACCATGATAAAGTTTGTTCATGTTGCTCCGGTTGGGCTCAGTCTGCTGATGGTTGGACAAAGCATTATGGAAATTATAAAACCATAAAGTCCAGCTCTTGTGACTACTAATCATCTTGTTTGATCCTTTTTAAGTTGCTGGATTTGACTACAGAAGATCGAGCCAGTAGCAGTGTGGCCTTTCTGGTTGTGGCCCTGCTTTTTCACACTTCTTTTATTGACCAGCACTCTGGGTTTGAAGTGACTTATAGTGTCTGTTTCTTTTCATTCCCTTTTGTTTGAGCCTCCAGCTACCAAGTCCATCCCAACATCTATTATTTTTCTTCATTGGTACTCCCAAAAGGTTGATTCTGTTCATCTGGATGTAGCGCTTTCAGTGGGAGAAACGTTTCGTCACTCATCCAAGTGACTTCTTCAGTCTCAGCTGACTGCAGGTTTGCATGAAACTAGCCCACTGAATGAACAGTAGGCTGTGAGGTCAGTTCATTGATCATTAAAAATGCTACGTCCAGATGAACAGGATCAACCTTTTGGGATTTACTTACCTGGATGACTGAGTATGTATCAAGACATTTATTGGTACGGATATGAGGACACTTTTAGGCTTATTCTATTATTTTTATTCCATTTATGTTTTTATTGTATAACTTTCAATAAAGTGTTGTTTTTTGTCATTGAAACCATCTCTCTTGCCGGGATGTGTTTTCAAACCCAGGTAGCTTTTAATTTAATTTGTTACATTTACATGTCAATCTTTTTATTTCCCAGAGGGTGAAATTGGTAAATGGACTGGTTCTTATATAGTGCTTTTTTAATCTTCTGAGCACTCAAAGCGCTTTACACAGCTTGTGCATTCATACCCATTCGCACAAGCACATTTTCTTGGTGCTTTCTAACTAACATTCACACACCCGTTCATTCTCAGATGGATGCATCGGAGGGTAATTTGGGGTTAGTATCTTGCCCAAGGATATTTGGCACGCAGTCTGGGGGAAGCCAGGAATCGAACCTCCAACCTTCCGATCAGTAGATGACCTGCTCTACCAGTGTCGCAACACATTTAAATAACCCCCCTGACTGTACTGCCACAGAGTAAATATTTCTGTTAAGTACAATTACGACACATAAGTAAACAATTGAGCAATACTTCACCTAAACTGGGCTGAGTCTCGAATGTCCAGAACACACTTCAGAGTCTGAACCCACACTATCAGCAGATGAGCCATGATGGAGTTTGTTCACGTTGCTGTAGCTGTGCTCGGTCTTCTGTCTCTTGGACACTCAGCTCCTGTGACAAGCTGTGAGACTCTAATCCAGCCTCTTGAAATCCACGGCAATCAGGTCAGACTCTCTCTTATCTCACCTTTCACTTATCACTTTCTGCACATATACGCTGAGTAAAATAAGTTTTGAACATGCCACCAAATTTACATGAAATTCACACCCGATGTGGATAACCACCCATCCAGTCCACACATACAAAGAAATCAAACCATTGATATCCATAAATTAAGCTATGTGTTATAATAAGAGGAAAAGTATTGAATATATAGAAAGGAAGGTGCAAAAAGGCATGGAAAGTCATGACACCAGCTGAAATCTATCAGCAATTACAAAGCAACCCTGCCCCCTAGTGCAAATTAATGTTAGCTGGTTCTGTTCTAACTGATGGCCTATAAAAAGTTGTCTCATTACCAAGGTGTCACACAAGAAACATCTCATGATGGATAAACCCAATCCATCAGAATTACTAAACTAGTAAGTAGCAAGTAAATAAATTTTAATTTATATAGTGAAACAGTGAAAATTTTAATTAAGAGCTCGTTTGTATAAAAATGTCTTCAGCTGCTTTTTAAAGGAGTCAGTGGAGTCTAGAGAGCGTAAAGACAACAGCAGGGACTTCCACAGCCTCTGTGCCAGTGCCTCAAAAGCTTGATCCCCATGTGTTTTAAACCTAGTACTTTTCAGATCCAACATAACCAGAACGGTTATGTTGGATCTGAAGGTTCCAGTGAGCACTGTTGGGGCAGGAGAGAACATAATTTCACCATAAACCGGCCAGGACCAGCTGCTCCCCACCAGTTTTCAGACAGGGGAGTGAAAAGAATTATCAGAAGAGTTGTCAAAAGCAAAGGAGCCCTTGCGAAGAGCTACAAAAAGACTTGGAATCAGCTCAACTGCTGTGGCCTGTATGCACGCTCACCATACAAGACTCCATTGCTGAAGAAAAAGCATGCTAAAGCACGTTTAAAGTTTGCTGAACAACATTTAGACAAGAAATACTGGCAGAATATACTCTGGTCAGTAGAGATGTGATGGCTGCACTTACAGCTACACAGTGGTAATACCCACCATGTTAGTGTAGAGGCTTATAAGTAACATTGCATTCACATTTCTTTCTTTAAATATAGGAATTCATTTACAGGACAATAAATAACTGGTTTTGGTTTAGAGTTAATTCACATATCCACATAACACTGCATTCTAAAATAAGTGCGCACATTTTAGTTTACACTGTTATGTATGATTAATTTTTTTGTTTTCTGAGTTACCTTAGTTGCAGCTGTTCCAGTCCCTTGATTAAGGAGCCAAGAGGTGGAAAAGGGGCGGAGCGAGCTTTAAAGGAAGACTACAAATTGGTTCATGCCATAACTCAGGACCATGGGGGGGGAATGAAGTTCATTATGTTTGGTTTAGTTAGGTTTTGTGTGTTTTACCCCTT
>NW_024582842.1:46656-69447 GCF_018398535.1 Haplochromis burtoni
TAAGTTTCCTTCACTGCTCGGTCCGTCACAAGAGACCAAAACTGAACTGATGCTATAATACATGCCATGTCTGGAGGTCAAAAGGCACTGCATATCACCCCAAAAACACTATACCAGCAGTGAAGTTTGGAGTTGGGAACATCAAAGTATGGGGCTGTTTTTCGTCATGTGGCACTGGAATGTTTCATATAAATGGAGGAAGATGAATAGAAAAATGTTCTGCTAGCATCTACCAGGATGTTGAAGATGAAATGAGGACGGACCTTTCAGCAAGATGATGATCCCAAACACAAAGCCAAAGAAGCTGCTAGAATGACAGCCAATCACCTGTCCTGAAT
The DNA here is from genome assembly GCF_018398535.1 of Haplochromis burtoni. Classification (NCBI taxonomy): domain Eukaryota; kingdom Metazoa; phylum Chordata; class Actinopteri; order Cichliformes; family Cichlidae; genus Haplochromis; species Haplochromis burtoni. Next base: position 46,995 of record NW_024582842.1, read on the forward strand.
TTAATTGAAAATCTATAGATATAATAGAGTTTAGAGTTCATAGCAGGGCTCACAGAACGTTCAGAATTTGAAGACCATTTGTGTAGAAGAATGAACCAAAATCACACCTGAGCGATGAAGTTGTCATTACCAACAAAAGCTTTTGCATGAAGTATTAAATACAATTTCAGTAAGCGTGTTCAATACTTTTTCCTTCTTTCATTTATCATTATTACACATAACATCTATAGTTTGATTTCTTTGCATGTGTGGACTGGCTGGATTGTTACTGACATTTGGTGAGAATTTTATGTCAATAGCACCTTTAGAAATGTATGTACTGAGAAATCTGGTGATGTTTTCAATACTTTTTTTAATCCCCCTGTATATTATACAACATCTGTTTCAGCTGGTGGGAAAATGGACACAAATAGCAGCGAGCACAGGCATACCTGGATCCAAAATGCTGATGAAGATGCTTGTGGTGTCCGCCTGGATGAACACCACTGCTGCCACTGAGGCTAATACGTTCAATAATCTCTACATTCAAAAAAATGTAATCATAATGATAAAGCCTTGCCTGAACTGATACTGTTTTCAAGTAATGTGAATTTAGAAATCTCTTTAATTTTATCTTTTAAAAGCATGGGCAAGTGTTTCGCACTGAAAACCAACATGACTTTGGTTAACAACAGTTTGGGTGAGTATTAGTGAGGGAACAAACATTTGATTTAGACTTTGTGCCTAGCATTACCATAACACTTTCAGTATATATCGATTGGTGTGTATTTGCACAGTGCAGCTTTACCCTTACCAATGCTAAAAGAATATGAAGTATGGCCATCATCTGTCATCTGTCCACAGAGCTCCCTTTCCAAGCTTCTGCTGTCCTGCTGAATACTGGCTGCCCTGACTGCCTTGTTATCTTCGCAAATGACACCGTTGGAAGAACCACAAGCAAACTCAATCTCCTGAGTAAGAACAATGACAAACTAAATAATGTAATGTCAAAGTACTTAAGTATTTTTTATGAGACGCCGGCCACTAATTTCCAAAATAAAACAATGACTAATCATTGAACAGTGGTTTCCACTGTTCTACGGCTTGATAAACTGGAACACTGCCCTTTGAAATACCAGTTACAAATAACACTTGCCAGTTAAAGGCATATTTAGAAATGTTTATTTATTTATTTATTTTTAAAGAATAAAACATCTAAAAATGTGCAGTGCTGTGAGAATGTATTTGCACCCTTCCTGGTTTCTCTCTATTTTATATATTAGTCACACTTAGATATTTCAGATCATCAAATATATTTTTAGATTAGACAAAGATAACCCAAGCAAATAGAAAACACAGTTCTTAAAGGAATATTTCCTTTACATGGCACTGTGTGAAAAGGAAATTGTCCCTAAACCTAATAACTGGTTAGCAAGAACTGAAATCAAGCATTTGCAATGATTAGCAATGAGTCTTTCACATCGCTGTGGAAGAATTTTTCAAAACTCTACTATGTAGAGTCCATTCAATACAGCCGCACTGGATTGGATTTTCAAGCATGAACAGATTTTGAAAGCCATTCAGAGGTGGCCTTGCTCATGTGCTCATGGCCACAAATTCTCCTTCAATATCATGGTTCCTTCAATTGGAGCAAGTGGTCCAGGTCCTGAAATAGCAGCAGCAGTTGTTTCTTTGTGTTTTAATCTCTTTACTTGGTGCCGTGCTAACACTTTTTCTGTCTCTCAGGTAGGAGAACTAAAGTGTCTGCTGCTGAGCTGGAAGAGTTTACAAAGCAGGCAGAGTGTCTGAACCTACAACCACCTGCTATCATGGATTCAGAAAAAGGTATAAACCTTTATATAATATGAAAACCTAGAAACTGAATGTTACTTCTTCAATCTAATATTATCTTTATACTCTTTATATTTTTGTAACCACCATGTTTGATAAGGTCATAGATTAATCAAATTTATGAATGAACTTTATTTACAAATGTCTTCTTGCAGGGTTTTGCCCAGATCCAGCGCTCAGCCCAGGAACAAACACTATTGATCTGACCTTGAGCAGCATAACGCCCGATGATTTCAACCCATTTGAGAAGCTTTTCACTGAGAGTGGAATGAAGACCATTTTAGTCATGGTCCAAAGTAGTCTGGATCTATTCAAGGAAGACTGAAGTAGTCATAAATGTCACTAAGCCATTCTTCTCTGACCTCTGGTGTTAACACATTTTCTAAATCTAAAGCCTACTTGATCTCTTTGTCTGACCACTCTCTGTAAACCCTAGATCCATGCTATGTTAAATGTTACTCAAATCAACTGTCTTACCCATTCTGATGTTCCGATTTGAGCTTCAGCAGGTTATCTTGCGTCTTCATGCTTAAATAAACGGAGTTGCTGTCATTTGATTGGCTGATTAGAATGAAAGAGCAGGTGGACAGGTGTACCTTACAAAGATGCCTGTCAGCGCTTATTATCTAGCAAATAATAGCAGCCAAGGAAGCAGTTAATAAAAAAATGAGTTGAAGAGAAGAATGTCCATACCTTTGTTTAATTAAGTTTATTCCTTTACATACATCTGCTCATGAGTCATGTATATACATTTTCTGTCTCTCAGACACACACGCACACATACGACCACTCAAGATTATATAAAAAGGACTCATTTTTTGTGCAGGATTTCATCACAGTCAGATCTACATCGGAACATTTGCTTCTGCAAACATCATGCACACACACCACAAATATGCATACGGCCCTATGCCTCGCTTTACACAGAACAGTTCAAAGTATAGAAAAGTGACAGATGAACCGACAGGCAAACCAGCAGTAATCAAGTGAATTTGGGTCTTTTAACATAAAAAGGCTAAATCTGTTTTTTGTTGGTGTATGTGCTTCCTTCACTTTCTAAATAGGAAGACCACAGAAATGTTATAAAGGTTATTCTTTTTTTTCTCAGGGATATTTCCAAATCTTTAAATGCATCGTTTAGCAATTACTCAAAGTAACGTGTGACGCGTGTACTATATGCGACACCCTGGTGTAACAGTGAGATTTTGCTACATTTTAGGGCTTTTCAAAATCTAGTGCAATCCCCTGAGTGTGATCCATGCAATCACCAGACCTCAGTGAACAAAAACTAAGTGGCTTAGCTCAAATTCTTGACATACATAACCTCATAGTCTTCTTATGCTTTCACAAAGGTGTGTGGAGCAGGGAAAGACAATTATACAATCTACTCAAAAAGGCCTTCTTTCAGATTTCCATCTGTTCCTCTCTTTGTCAATGTCAAACATATGCAAGATTTGTGATGTGCTTCACGTTTTGATCTGTGACATGGAAACATTTGTTGAAGTAACCATCATGAAGTAGGATTACAGGCTAAATAACTCACTCAGAAACAAGGCTTCATAATCAACATTTTATAACAAAGTGGACTTCTCTGGGGTTGAAAAATCCTGCTAACATCGAACTGCCACCGGCTGCAGCTCCTCATGTGACCACCTGAGGCAGGCTCCAAAAGACCTTTTAACCATGTTTGCGGCACTCAAACCTTTTTAGGTTGCTTTTAATGGATTTATGCGAAAAATAATAACTGCCTATTATTTAGCAGTTCTTTCTGCTAAATATGGCCTATAAATGCCCCTTGCTTGTCAGGCTAGCTGATAACTATAGATGATATAAAAAAATGGACATGGCTCCAAGACCTGAAAAAAAATGAAGCCAATGTGGAAGAGCCAATACTTGCACTCAGTTGTGATTAAAAAAAAAACCCCAAAAAACAAACAAAAAAAGAGTTCAGGTTCTATAGAAGTCTTTGGAAAAACTGCAATCAAATTAGACACACTTTACTACTATACGGAGTGCATTTTGTTACTTCCCTTTGAGGTCTGTTACTGGTGTTCACTAACTTCTGCTGGAAAGAGCGGCATGTTTACATATTAGCAGACTGTGTAGAGTCTGAGCTTTTTTTCTGAAAACAACTGGTTCAAACTGGAAGACAAAAACGCCTCATAGAACAGAGTAGGGCTGAAAACTTCTTTACACATATTAGACTTGCTTCATTTCCTTGTTGATTGTTTGAGTTTCCCCATACTATATTGAACGCCCAAATCCTGCTTCATGACACAGATCACTTGTACCACATAACACCTCACAAGGTGAACTCTTATTCTTTATGCTCATCTCGAGTAAGTTTACATCTAAAACAGAATATCTGCCTTGTACACATCCACATCCTTTAGACACGAGTAAGCCAAGGTCAGCAGATAATCAACACCTTTACTTGGCCTCTCTTATGTACAAAGCGATTGTGTGCTTTAGTCACAACACAAGACCCCAGAGAGAAATAAAACAACCAAGGCATTCCTTTGCAGTTACACAAAAGATGCTTATTTCATCAATGCACGCTCACATTTATAAATTACTTAAACTAAAAGATTGAAGTATTTTTTTTCCATTACCAAAGAAGAGTATCCTCTGTTTGATTTGTCCAATTTTGGTTATTTTTTTTGCTTATGTTTGACACACAAAAGTTTTGCAAGCATTGTCCGTCTTTTCTTTCAACAAAACAGAAAACAAACCTTCAAATAATAAAAACAAAGAAGAAGAAGAAGAAAAAAAAAAAAGCTTTTCTTTAACACCGGTGGCCGTCTCTTCAAGAGTCAGCCCACCACCTGGACACACGTTTAAAACAAACTGTTCCACGTAGCCTGTGTAGCATAAAGACCCATTCATACAGTACAGTCAAAGTGTGTGATTGTCACTGGGTTAGGTTGATGCACAGTGAAGTGACGTGAAAAGAGGCAAGAGGATGCCTGGCATTTGAATAGTGACACTGAGTTCAGCTGTTTTTGCCACTGGCCCAACATGTTCCCGCAGGACCCCCACGTTCCGCTACAGCGTCGATTTGGATGAAGGCTCTTTTGAAGTTCAGTGTTGCGTTGCTTCCTCTGCCTTTAACAAATCGAAAGCACCAAACCAACTGTTACAAATGCACTGGCGTGTACTTTTTGCAGGTGAAGTTGGTGGTGTAACATATGAAAGTGTTTTATTGATTGATATATTTTTTAATCATGGTCTGTCTGTGCCATGTGCTTCGGTTAGGAAACATAAAAATGACAAATTTCCAGTCGTGGCTTCCAGAACTCAATGTGAGAGTCTAGTCTCCAGGTATAGTTCCAAAGATCAAGAAAATTGTCCACGGCTGGTTCTCCCCTCACATCCCATAGGCTGATATAGGTTTACCCAGCTGGCCAAGGTTCAATGGTGATGTCACCCCCCCCCCCAAAAAAAAGTATGGGGCTGCTGGATTTGTAAACAAGGCTGTAGATATGTTATAGGGAATGGATCCAAGAGAAAACAGGGAGAATAAATGTCAACATAAATGCTGGAGTATTTAAGGAACTGTAATAATTTGGGAACTTTACAGCCATCGTGATTCTGTGACAGCGGCAGGCAGCAGAAGAAGTTTCAGATCAGCTGTAGTCAGGCTAGTCCGGTCTGAAGATCGGGACCTTAGGTAGGAATTCTATTAGGATTACCTGCAGGGAATAGAACAAAAGGCTCTCAGTAGTGAGTCAGGGATGTTTCAACAAGATTTAAGCCCCCCCAATTAGTACCTCCTTGGATCGACTTGACACGTACCTGCTGCTCTGTCTGTGGCTTTTCATTAGACACGGGCACCACGATGTTGTTTCTGTGTAACAGGTACTTTTAAAAGTACCCGGTAACAGGTACTATCATCTAATGAAAAACCCTAATAACCATGTCAGGCTGTGCTGAGCCGACCCGAGTAGGTACTGATGGAAAAAAACTCACTTCACTTGGAGAGGTTTGGCCACAGCGTTTATATCAAAGCAGCCACCATCTCACATCTAACTGGGTCACAGATGCAAACCTGTGCAAGCCTATTTGTTTACTTCTGAGTACCAACTTAACTAAGCAGATCGTGCTAAAGTTACTTTTTCTGAAATACAAAAAAAACAAAAAAACAAAAAAAGCAGGCTGACCGTGGCTATACGCAAAACTATGAAAAAGAGGAACTGGCTGATGGATAAATGGCTATTGTGTTAGCATTATGAGGAAGCCAGATATATTAACAGATAACAACCACAGAATATTACATTTTGTGTATCTTTACAAGAATCAATATGCTGCGTTTATATTTAGAGGAGCATGTCAGCCTCTTCTAAACACAATTAAACTGGCACAGAATCGGATGAAGTAGCTGAAAGCTGGCTGGATAAACAACATCTGTATATAAAAGCCCAGACACCATGACACAAAATTGCTAATGTTAGTAATAAGAAACGCTAATACTAGTAGGTTAAACTAATTTGTAATATTTTTTTTACCCCTTTCTTTTGGACTAACTGAGCCACTATGCGCTACACTAATCGATCAAAGTCATGCAAGCATACACTGCAGATACAATAACTTCTTAACATCTGCGCTCAAAAAGGTTGGAGATATGATACTTTTCCATGGTGCAGCGATAAACCTGTAACTACATGAACAACCACAAACCAACCCTCGGCACAATTTATCATCTAAAATAGTACCTTTTGAGTTAAAACAGCAGCTTTTTAACGCAATCTGGTAGTGGGTGTAACACCTAGTATACTTTCATTAACTGTACTGGGATAATTGCACCACTGAAAAGAGCTAATACTTACATATTCCATCATGTTGTTGGTTTCACACTTCCTTTTGCTTAGTCTCCAATGCAAACACAACTACACAGAAACAGTGATTATAGAAGATTAGATAAGTTTCATCAACCCACACATTTCAAATGATGCCTTCATTGCTTACCTTGTGGTAAAGTCTGCTGTTTTCCCACTCCAAAAGTTTCTCTATAGATCTTCTTGTCTGGAAAAAGATATTAGATGATACTGTTGTGAAAAAACGGCCTCATATCAACTTAGGGCACAACATTTTTTGTTGTGTTCACTGTGATGCTGCAACAAATGCGTAACATTTTCTAACTGTGGGACGAAGTGAATGGGCATCTCACCCTTTTGCTGAGGCAGATGACGGGCCACAAACTGAAGCCCAGTGTGCAACAGCAGCAAAGACAACCACACAGAAGCCACCGCACATTCACCGGGAGCGTCTTTCTTAGGCAGCTGTTCACACGATTGATACTGGCTTTGAATTCCTCTGGTGCCACCTAAGGGAAGCACACAGTATTACTTTTATTATTAAAAGTATGTATATTCACACTTTTAGCACCATTAAATGTGGATCAAATATCTGTATTTCGTACAAAAAAAAAAAAAGAAAAAAAAAGAGGAAAGAAATTAATTTAAATTTACTACACGTTGATTCTGATCTAAATCCCACAGTCATGGTTTGCTTTCAATAAAAACAACACACTCACCTTTCCTGTAAGTGCTGAAGGAAATTCTGACTCGAATTTGTTACTGAGTCCAAACCTGAAAGTAGGTAAAAAATTACATTTTTACTTACAACATTAAAGATGAAACTGTATCAGACATGAACCACTATTAGAGATTTAATATACTTTTAGTGCAGAAATTAAAAATTACATCACAACATCTTTCTGAGACCCACAGCAAAGAGAAGCTATTTACTTTATCAGAACAAAAATAATTATTTTATAATTCATCTAAAACATTCAAAGATAATGTATAATACACAGTTCAAACATCCCATACATCTGTGTACTATCACACAGACCTGCTTATTTAGCTTCTGTCACTGTTAATTTTGAATTACACAAACAAATCTAATATTCAACGCAAAGAGCAGCGTAGTGTAAAACACTGTGAGAATGAATGTGAGGCACTGTTAAATTAAAGAAACAGTACCAGTAGGTTAAACTCCCAAAAACAGTAAGGACACAGATTTATGTTTGGAGGTAACAAATTTCCCACGTGTGGGACTAATAAAGGTTATCTTATCTTATCTTATCTTAACTCAACTGTAAGCTCATTTCCACCCAACTGAACTGGACATATAAAAAAACAACAACCAAAAACCCAACTTTTAAATCCACAAATGTAAATTGGCTGAAATACGGAGGTATATTTATCCATTCAAGGCACAAAACTTTAACAAACTGCAACCTTTATCCCTTTCCCGTCTTTATTCTTAGTATTTGTACGCTTGATACTCTTCCTTTTTTTTTGAAGAGACAAGGTAAGATAAGCGGAAAAAACAAGTTAAGCGTATACTTGTTTGGAAAAAAGCTCTACTCTCAGTACAGTCAACTACTTAAGAATACAATTTCTTTACTGAAGATATGGTAGGTTAATTATTACTAGCTTTAATTGTGAGAATACCTATTTACGGACACAGTACTGTCTTGTGTTGTAATGATCGGTATAAACAGCTCTGGAAGTCTGTAATTAACTTCAGAAAAATGAAACCAGTGATGGGAACACATTGTCACAACTTGACAATAGCTACAATAAAAAAAATATCAAGAAAGGTCAAATTTATCTGTAGCTAGACCCGATCATTCACTTCTCGGTTAGTTAGCTTGCTGCTAAGTTAGAAGCTAACTAGCTAGGCTAAGCCAGACAGCGGCAGCTAACGCAGCTAGCCACCGGTTACCCACGGAAAGCTGTGTTAGCCGCCGCATTTTACAGTAACGTTAAACTGTTTTGTAGACCCCCGTGAGCTCTGTCAGTTCCTTACACAGTTACGTGACCGGACCCTCGCACCACTACCGGGTCCGGAGCGTACTTAAGGAGCTGTTCTTCCGCGGCCCTGTCCTCGTCCTCCTCTTCCTCCTCCTCCTCTTCGTAGATCTCATCAAAGTCCTCCATCATCGCACGACTCGGCCTCGCGCTTCCCGGGACAGACACCGGGAGAGACACGATGCCGACAAACAGCGAAACCTTACAGAGAAATAGGACAAAAAGTATCGGGGAAGACGGCCACAAAAATATCGGAGCAGTCCCGGAGACGATACAGTTTCACATCGTTCTGAGATCTCTGAAACAAAACATCAACATCCGCCGCAGTAACCGTACGACACCGGAAGAGGGACAGACTTCTTTTCAGACTTTTTTTTTTAACAAGCCGATTCACAAAACAAGGCTTTGGTGTCGCGTGTAATTTTTATATGTACTTTTTGTTAAATAAAATAAAATAAAATATGATAGCAATCCATTTTGTTTGGATGCACTTTTCATAGAGGTGTAATTGAGGAATGTACAGATGTACAGAAAAACACCAAGAACAGCACAATTCACAGTTAAACAACGAAGGCCACTATATGAAATAACAATATATAAAATATGTAAAACTAATTCGAGAAATATTTGTAAACAAGTATTCAATTACAGCTCTCTGCAATGTACTAACCCAGGAAGATGGATATCTGTAAAAATCCCAGGTCATTCCATAGATAGATGTTTTTGAAGGCATCTATCTGTGGAATGACATTTACTGCTGTCTAGTGATACTGATATTCCACAGCACATTTTATTTAAAAAATCTGAGTTATCACAATTTGACGCACTGATGCGTGTGAGAGGTTCAAATGGCAAAAAATATTTGTCTCACTTGCTCAGTAAAACAAAGGGAGAACTGAAGTATTGCATTAAGTTTCCTTCATGCTCTTTGAACTGAGTTATTATTATTTATAGTTTTCATAATTATTGACTGTAGCATTTAATCACTGGCAGTTTTATGTCATTTTAAAAACCTTTATAAACTATTGAGCTTTTCAGTCGGTGTTTCACAGTCTAATATGGTGTCTTGATGCATACTCAATCTCCCAACTATTTAGGAGTCTTGTATGTTGTTATATGAAGATTATTCAAGTATCTTAAACTTGTACAAATACTTGTGGTAAAGAAAAAAGTGCATCTCTTCACTTTGAGCAGAAGGCGCAGAGGTGTGAATGATAGCTAGAGGATGGGCAGTTAAAACCGGAAGCTGAGCAAAGTCTTTTTCAAAATATGACTTGATAGTCGTTGGTTAAATCTTAGAACATACATGTTTTTACTAAAATAAATTAGAGGGAAACTTATTTTGAAAGTTTTACCGAGAAGTTTTCTTATTACCCATGCTAGCCGCCCTGATTCATACCTAGCTAGATGTTTGTACAGTAAGTTAATTTGGTGTGTTTTTTATCGATATATTGCATCACAGACTGCACGCCATTTTTATCCATCAAAAAGGAAACATCCTGAGAAGGTTACAGAAGCCTTCGGCTCGAAACATCCCGGAAATGGCACTTCTTCCTCTTTAGGAAGTGAAGACATCGATGAAGCAGTTCAGCAAGTCTTGCTCAACTTCTATTTAGCTCATTAATCGTGGATATCCTGAGTTGGATGATAAAATGGCTCTCACTGAGCATATTAAGATGATCTGCAAAATTATCAAAGATATTGTTCCAGCTTTCACCAGCGGGATTGTCACAGTGAGCATCATATCGTGTGTTTTATTTGCAATCCAAACATGTTTGAGCTTAAAACAAGGCATCTTCAGCATCGGCGCAAGTGTTTTTCAAAACGGACACCTATACTGCATCCTGATGTTTCCCTTTTACCACCGAACCTTTGCTCAGCTTCTTCTGAACATCACAACTTTGGTGTTTCTCAGCGGGAGCTTGGAGAAAGGTGTGGGGACGGTCCGTTTCCTCTTTCTGTTCCTCCTGCTGTCCTCGATCATAGGCTTGTTTTACAGCTTCATGGATCTCCTGCAGGAGGACGGCTTCCAGGGTCACACTGAGGGTTTGGTTCCCGTCACTCTTGCCTCTGTGGCTATAACTACCATGCACACAAAGATGACTAAAGCCTTTCTATGTGGAGTGAGTTTTCCCACTATGGCCCTTCCTTGGGTGTTCCTTGTCATCACCACTGCTCTGGTCCCTTACTGTGTGCTGCCCTGTAATGTGATTGCCATCCTGGTTGGGGTGATGTATGGTAAAGGATGGGTCTCTTTTCTGGACATGTCTGAGGCCAAGGCTGGAGTTCTGGAGAAGTTGTTGCCTTTTAGGCTGTTCAGGACCATCAGTGGTGATATGTTCATCCCAGCTTCCTCTGAGGACAGGAAGAAGACCTTGCTTCCACAGATCAATCCCACACCTGGGTCTTACCCAGTGCAAGCTTATGCTCCATTACCCACTGCCAACACTGCTGCCATGACTTATGAAGGCTGGCCACACCAGGCGAGTCCCACACCACCTCTTAGTCTTCATGGACATGTTGCAGGACACAGCTCTGGACACTTTTCACCACAGAGTTTCGACCACAGCTGCAACCACAGTCACAGCCATGGCCACGGTCACAGTCATGGTCATAGCCATGGCCATAAGAGCGGAGGATCACTGTTACAAGAGTAGATGTTTTCAGATGAGTTTGCCTTGGCAACGATCCACTTATGAAGGCTTATCCTATAAAAGCTACTCAGTTTTTATCATCTATAAGATCCTGCAGCATCTCAGCACTGATTGTTTCTGCCTGCTTGTATAATTAATTGTAGTTTTTTTTTTTTGAAAGTTCAAATATTTCTGGTGACTTGTCATTTTTAAAAATTCCAATTTTCTATATTTTTATTCCTACTAATTAAAAATTAAATAAAAACCTTCTAATCCCTTTCTTACAAATTGGAAACCAGAATTGATGCACAGAAGTAACAATACAGACCATGCAGTTAATACAGACCCTAATAGGGCTGTATTAACTGCATGGTCAACCCTTAAGAAAAATGACAATCAAGTATAACTAATAACCAGTGTGCAGTGTTGTTGGAGCAGTCATGTTTTCCCAGTATTTCTTAAAATATTCCAATCTTTTTATGGTAGTATTAAAAAACTTATTTTATTAGACCACCAAATTCAACTATTTATGTTCCTGGTAAGAAATGCATGTAAATAATTGCAATTTGGCATCAAGAAAGCAATAATGTGCTTTACCAGTTTTTGTAAAAGTACATTTGAAAATTCATGGATAACTATATTTTAGCATTAAATATATTTTGATTAAAATGTTTGCACATACTGGTGGAATAACCAAATAACACCAAATATGATTTTTATGCCAGTGCTATTAATTTATGGGAGCTGCTGCGTAATCCTTACGCTAGTTGGTGATCTAGTAAAATTGCTAAAAATTGTATCTTTCTATTTTTCTTTTTTTCTCTGATTATCTGAATTTGGTGTCAGCAGGATGTACTCCACTTTCTGTGTTGCATCTAGACAAACAGTCCAAACAAATTTCACTGATTAGGTTTAGAGAGTGGTTTCCTTGGTGGTTTTGGTCCATTTCTCTGCAAGTTAAATTGTCATATTTACGCCTAAATTAAAGGCCTCTGTGATGAGTAAAACAGAAGTTTCTCTTTCACTATTAAACTCCCTGTTGTACTTGCACCATGGTATTAAACATGATGCAATTACGACAGTGCTTAAATCATTGTAACAACTGCAGGTTAGGAAAGCGTCTTAAACTCTGGATGCAAGTTCAAACAAGTCAAATGCACCTCCAGGGTTTTTTGTTTTGAACCTTTGCCTTTATCCTAGTTAATAGAAAATTTTTTGATAAAGTCACATTAGTGTGAAAACACAGAGCACCAAGACCTGAAACTGTTTGGTTTTATTAATACTTAAAAGACAAAATTATCATAATCTTGTACATCATGAAAAGTGACCACTGAAAAGCCCGTGTCCTGTACAATCAGTGACACTCGAATACTGATCACATCTTATTTTCACCAAAGGACTCATTCCTCCCAAGCGTCTCCATAGATGTTCTTCTTCACTGTGCAGAGACAGAAGGAGAAATGCAAATTATTTTACAAATTACTTAAAAGACAGGCTGTACTTGCAAATTGACCTCTATCTATCCACCACCATTTTTTAAGGAAATTATCCTAGTCCTCCTGTAAGGTGCAATCCACACTGCATCTTGAATTATAATAAAAGGCAGTAATGAGGTCAAATTTCTCCCTCCCTACTATTTGTTTCCATGCCAGTTGCTCCTCTGCTTGTTCACGATATAGATGCAGGCGCATCACAGGAATAAGATTCTGCTGCCACGACTAAATAAGGTTTTCTTCTTTGATGGACTTCCAGACATTTGGTTTTGTACATTTTACTTCCTTGAATTCTATAAGATTTTTTTTTCTCTCAGCTGTTGCTATAATTTAATTATTGTGTCATTTAATGCTAACTTACAGACATTGTCAGAATTATAGACTATGAAGCAACTCCTTTAACAGCTAACTTTGAACCTCTGTAAGACACCACTTTAGAGACACAAACATAAAGTTCTATAATGTTGGTTATCTTCCATCTAGTTTGGCCAAGGAAGGGGAAAAAAAAGTATATATCAAGTTCTATATATGCCTTAGCAGTAACCACCTACCATCTTTCTTGGGTCTTTCTGGCTCTTTTGCAGGTGGTGTTTTGAGCAATGCGTCAGCTTTCTGAGTGAGTGTGACCTCATAGTTCTCTCTGTTTTTGAGCCTCAGGTCCTCATAGAGGATAGACTTCCTCTTGGGCTCCTCCTCTTCCACATATGACTGGACTGAAATTTACAGGGCAAAAGATGGGATTTAAAAAAAAAAAAAGTTCATTTCTACTGGAAAGTTTTGTTGAAATGTTTGGATGATTAAATTAACTCAGTCTGTGAATTCAGTGGACACCTTTTGCAACTTACATGTTTAATCTCAGTAAGAATACAAGTTACAATATAACAATTGCAAAAAAGTAGTTTGATGCTTTATACACTGATTACTTTTTAGAATGAGAGGATTAAAAATTAAAAATAGTATTTTGCAAAGAGGTATGTTTGGAGGTGTGAAGGGGAGACTTTTAAACCCAAGAACACTGTATCATCAAGCATGGGGGTGGTAGTTTATGATCTGCAGCTGTTTTGGTGCCAGTGGTACATTATACAAAGTGGAAAGAATAATGAAGAAGGGCCACGTCTTAATGCATGCTCAATAATCCACGTAAGGAAATCTGAAATCTCAAAAAAGTTGATTTTGTTCATCTGGACGCAGCTACTTCCTAATTCTTCAAATTCACCTAAAATCAGCAGACGAACGATTGAAACTTGGACACAACTGAGTGTTCAAACAGGACAATGATCTCAGTACTTTAAAACTGACTTTGCTATAGATAAAGCAGGTTGCTATTAAGCTGGAGTTGCCTTCAGAAAGCTTAGACCTTAAAGTCTATTAAAAATTTTTGGAGTATTCTTAAAAAGTCAGACCTGTACCACAAAATCAACAGATTTAAATTAACCAAGAAATTCAGCCAGCACTATGCCAGAAGCTTGTTGATGACTACCAGAAGCATATGGCTAAGGTGCAACTTGCTAAGGGACATATAACAAAATATCAAGGGAGATATGTGCATCTATTTTTGAGCCTGTGTGGATTAGAGAACATCCAAAGTAAATTCAAATTTGTGCAACCAACTCTTGTTTTGTTTTGTTTTTAAAAAAAAGTAATTTCAGATGTATGCCGAACAAGAAAAACTAGTAAATGCTGGACTTTGATGACCACCTAACTGTAACAAGTGAAAAGGATAGAAAAGGTCTTTCCTTTTCACTGGTAGCACTTTTCTATTCTTGCTGCAAGCAAAATTCAGAGAGCACTTTATCAATACAATATTAACACTCGTGGAAAATTAACTGAAGACGGCTAGTGGGAGCCGCAAACTCCTTGCAAAAAAAGAGAACAGGAAGCTTTGGCCCCAGGACTTTCTTTTGGTGAGCTACTGTGGAGAACTCAATTGTGAATAACCCACATATTGCCCGTTTGGAATACCTGGAGCAGTAAAGTCATCTCCTCTGTCCATCTGTGCTGGTGGGTCTGGACTGTAGCCATATCCATAATCTTTGCTGTAGGTGTGGCTCGAGGCTTCTGCAGGCTGGAATATGGGTTCAAAAGACTGAGAGTCTGGGTCACCCAACTCTGACTGAGGACCCTGGGATCTGTAAAGAAGGGGACAAAATGCTAAAGGCAATGCTGCTGACAGTTAATCTCAACAGGCCAGCATTTAATTAAGTGTATGTGATACTCACTTCAGTGGAGGCAGGCCTGACTTCTGTCTGATAATCTCGCCAAGAGGAGAGTTCTCCAGCCTCTTGAATTTTTCCTGACATGTTTTCATATATGACAGTTTTCCAGCCAGGTAGCCACAGAAACCAGCAACTGTAGGGTCAAACACAGTCAAAAAAAAAGAAATGAGAAAACAACACAAACTGAGTTTAACAGAGAGGTTTTTCTTATTCTACTCAGTAAATACAGGGCAAGTGTGTGTATGTGTGTATCCCACATATTTAACACTTATAAACTTACAGGCAACTTTGGGTAAAGATCCAAATCTTGGAGATGCAGACAGAGCCCCTGCAAATTTAACACATTCATGTCAACTTGAGTATCAACATGTGACAATGTTCATTTAACTGATATTGTGCCGATTCCAGTACAGCAGGGATGTTAAACACATGGCCCTGGGGCCAGAATGATCTCGTCCCTCTGGATGCTTTAGAAAATGTGAAAATTACAAAGGAGAGCATAAATTTCAACATTTCACTGTGCTTTCTGTCAGTTTTAGAGCCATCTTACAAACAGAAATATCAGCAACCCATCAACAGCTCTGTCCTTGCCAGTCCCCAAGACTCCATAGAGGAGGTGGGTGAGAGCAGGATGTTAACCATGCTAATGTTCATTATGGACATTAGCATGGTCCACATCCACAGTCTCTTACCCCCTGCATGAGACTGTGGATGCCCTGAGCAGGTCCTTCAGCAGTAGACTGTTACAGACACTGTGTAGGAACGAGCACTATCGCAAGTCCTTCATCCCAACAGCAGTCAGAGTGTACAATGTAGACACAGAAAAAACACCATCTAAAAATACTTGTGTATAAATATAATGTCTAATTTACTTTTTCTTTCTGACCCTTGTAACAAGGGAATTTACACAGTGTGGAATTAGTAAAGTATCTATAATTATAGATTTTTTTTTAAATTATTGTTAATACTCCATTAATTAGCAGAAGTTCAAGTTTTTCACTATGTTTTTTAGAAATCAATGTTTTCTGGTAAAATTCGATCAAATTTATCTGTAAAATAAAAAACAAAGTTACATTTCTTTCTAAACATTTAAGACCAAAGTGACACGCTGATTCACTCCCACATATTTTCTTTATAAATTGTTCTCATAAGACTTCTCTTACGTCTTCAGAGTGAAAGAAAGAGGAACACTTTGTAATACGTTTGACTGATCTGTCCTATTGAAAACCAGATTGGATTGCTCTGAATGTGGCCCACTGTGTAAAATGAGTTTGACACCCCTGCTCCACAGTATGAACAACATTACCTCTGGTCACTAGGGCTTGGGTAATAGCCATGCTGATCACAGAGAAGGGCACCGCTGTGGAGAAATCATAATGATGTCAGTGTAAACACGACGGAGTCACAACAAACAACATTTTCACATCCTAAACCATCAAGCTGGCGTGCACGGGAAACTTACACCTGTAAAAAAAGCTCTCCTGGTTGCACTCTCTCAACACTCTCCTCTCTTCTTCTGTGGGGATGTAGTCAATGTTCAGCGGCGTCTGCAGGTTAACGCAAACACCTTACTGTTAGTTAACAGCCGCTAGAAGTCATAGAAATCCATGCAAACGTATCCATCTTCAAATTACTGAAATTAAAACGGAGGGCAACAAAGCACACACCCCTCTCCATAAAACTGCGCGTGCAGTTCATCCAAAGTCACTGCCAGCTACCGTAAGCTAACGTGTTAGCATCTAAATTAGTGCGTGTTTATCTCCATGTTTTACCTGCGCCGGTTGGTGCTGCCGCTCGCCCGGGAAACCTGTAGTGGAGGACGACATACTGACGATAATGTCCAAGCTTCCTGACACCTCAAAGCATGTGAACTAACATAGTATAAGCCACTCGGCGTACTGACTTGTCTAGAGTTTGGTACAATGTCATTGCTACAGATAGCGTTGACATTAACCCGGAAGTTAAAGGAAAGTTGCATTTGTTTAGCTAACAAAAAAGGAGAAAAGAAAGCCTGTTAATCTCAGTTTTACTGCTGGAATGTAATCTCCCATGAACATGATTCCAAATAATAAAAAATAAACATCGTTGCAATTGTATTACTTTAAAACATCAGAAAGCGCTCTCAACTGGGTCTTTTATTTTGGAAAAAAAAAGGCTGTTAAAGCGGTACCAATGTTGTCAACCCGCTCCCTCTAGTGAAGGTGAACTATTTTCTGTCACCTTCCGGTTCACATCTTCATATTATGCAAACTATTTAATTGTTTTCATAATCATAACTGCCTTATTGTGTGGCTATTGGTTTGCTGGTAAGAATATTTTTTTTTAGAGCCACACGCCCAAAGAGATCCGATACTAATGAGAATTATTAGAACAATAGTTTCTTGCCTGTCAAATAGTGTAATCTTGGACATTTGTCATAGAGTCGGTTATAGACGGCTAAAGACTCTATGACTCTACTTTATTACTAGTAGTCTGATTACTAGTAATAAAGTAGTAATCAGACTACTAGTAATAAAGTAGCTGAAGATACAATTTAAAAAGGGTTCTTTGCTAAGTTGTCTGTTATGTGTAGACACAACACTGTTCCATCTCTTAAATTGCACAGCCTTTTCATGAACAAATCATTCATAGGTCAGTATTAAGTGACTTAAGAAACAAAAAGTATTCCTGTGAAAATAGCCAGGTGCAAGTACTTTGATTTAATATAAACAAAAAAGCAGCCATTGTCTTTTAAAAGACCTTGATAAAACTGAAGAAGCATTTCTCAAGAACATTTTAAAAACATGACAGGAAAGTCTGGCTGCTAGAAAGCAAAATGAGGGGTGACTCAAGATGTTTGCACAGTTTGTCACATAATCATATATGCCTCATCATATTACATTTTACAATACTGCAAGTTTTATAATATACATTATGCATGCTACGTAATATTTCAATTGAATAACCCATTACATTTTACTATAATTTTGTCCATGTTGTGCTGATTATTTAGACTTTACAGACAGCAAAATACTTTCCAGAGTTGCACAACTAATTTTTCTGTACTTCGTTAGTGATGTATCAGTTTAGGAACCATTAATGGCAACTTGATTTTCATTAAAAATAATATACAGGGCCACAAATGGGTGATAAGAGCCAAATTGTGCAGTGCTGTAATATCATGGTATAGTGCCTAGATGATGCTGTTGCACTTGTAAACTGAAAAAGACTTTGCCTCACATCCTCCTGAGAACCAGCCTATTAATTTATGTCCTCTTTAATGGACAATTGTTTTTGTTCTATGTCTTTGGACATATTTGAGCTACCATAATAAGCCCCGTTGTGTTCAAAAGAGAACATCCTGGCTTTTCCAATGATATCTCATGTGTTTGGGCGGCCTCTTTCATCTCCAAATAGGCGGGACATCACAAAAGAAGTTCAACTAAAACATAATTGTTTACTTGGTTTTCAGAAGGACATGCCATGTAGAGGCACATATATGCATCAAAGGTCTTTTAATGCTTCTATTAAGGAGAAGATCAAGCCTGTGAATCTTTTTATTCTAAGCATGTTTAAAATAAGTACAGCAGAAGAGAGACCACAATCAATAAAAGTAAAAGAAAACTAAAAGACAATGTCAGTTGTATCCTTTGTCACCTTAGTTATCTTCCATTTGGTTTTACTGCACGGCAGGAGATGCAAGGCTAAAGGGTATATGTGCCTTAACTGTGTTGGTGTGCGATGGAGGTGCTCCTGTTTAGGGGTAAGGCCAAACTGGAATGCTAAGGCATAATCAGCCAATTAGAACTGTAGCTGGGGAGTTGTAATTTGTGGGCTTTTGGGACAACCAGACGGGCACCTCAGTGCACTGGGTTGCAGAGGGGCACAGCGTGGCTTCTGGGACAATCAATACTGGCAACGGTTTCATTAGGTCACTGCAGAGTTACTTGAGCTAACCACACTGTTACATAACTGGGCCACCCAAGTAGCTCTAAGCTGTGGTATAGGTACAAATTACTTGCCGAGTTAACTGTGGCACTTTGGTTTGTTTTTTGGATTCATATTAACTACCCCCATTTCACCCCCCCCCCCCCCCAAAAAAAAAAAAAAAAAAAAAAAAAAAAAAAAAAAAAAAAAAAAAAAAAACAGTTACACATTTGCTTGGTTAATCTATCTAAAATCAATTATGTCTACTAAAGCAGTCCTCTTACACAGAATTCCTTTATGAAAGTTAAGGTGTTCAGTATTTGTTGAAAGTGCTTCAAAAAAATCAAACTAGCACTTCTTTAAAATGGAAAATTATGAGTTCATATTTATTTCATGTGCATCCACATTGACAAGCTGAACCTAATAAATTAGCAACAGAGCATTTGGTCAGATGGGAAGGATACATGGAAATGTCCCACAGGGGCTTGTTGTGCACTAGAGCAGTGGATTCTGGGTTCCCATGCTGGCGCAGCTACCATGGAGATTTAGTGCATCACTCTGGCGCAGATTGACTTTTTTTGTTTGTTATGAAGAGTTTTATGGAGCTAAACTTAATTCACTGGCAGTTTGAAATATTGACCAATGGGTAGCTGGATTAGGAAAATCAATAATTTCTATCCAAAAATGCTCTAAAAATACACTCAAGTTGGACTTGTATGACATTATAGACCCACCCCATCCCCAATACAGTCAATGATCACACCCCACTGCCCTGTGTGGTATAAATAAATCTTTGTCAGGGCATCCATTGTGTCTGTCACCTCTTTCCCATGTTAATCTCAGGGTCCACCAGCTGGAGATATCCTCACTCTGAGAGCTGTGCATGAGACATGCAACGAAGAATTATTTTTTTAACAGCTAAATTAAGCACAGAGTTTTTGCTTTAAGAGTTCATGCTTTAAATGGATGATCATACTTTCAAACGGGACATGCAAACAGAACTGATTATGAGTTTTGCGTGCAAAATGTACAAAGTACATCGGTAGGGTAAGTTTAGCAGCAGGTGTGGAGGTGCAGTTGAAAGCTGACGCCACCAGCCTGAGACTTATCAGGTACAATGTGAGTTGGATTGCAACACCACTGGCAGAAAGATTAAAGCCGAGTCAGGTAAGAATAATCAAAGTTTGGAAGGTGTGTTCTTCTTATCATCGTGACGGAAGTGTTCCCAGTGATGTGAACACTGCACATCACATTTTTTTTATCTGCACAAAGGCAGCATTTTTAAACCGGAGGCTGAAGTAAAAAGTGCACGGGAAGGATGGACACACTACACCCGCCACAGGTGAGGACAGACATGTCTCAGTCAATCTTCTAATTATTTTTGCTGCTGTTAACTGAAAACTGAATGCAAAACTGGAGTATTTAAGTTAATAAAATTATATGATGGATTGGGAGAATCAGTATGGGTCAAGAGTTCATGAACTGCAATATTTGTATGGTAACACGAGGATGTGTGGAGATTTTTAAATTATATTTATTTATAAATTCTTAAAATATGTTTTAACATACATACTGCTATGTATGCATGTGGCTCTTAATTCATGTGGGAAAAAAAACACGTTTATTGTTACTGAGCTGGAATTCAGAACAGAAAACACTGAAATTAAGTCTGAAAATGATTGGATGTGGTCCACTGAAGCCCAGCATGTGAAAACTAAAACTGACGTTCAATATTAGCTGTGCAGTAATCCTCTTATGAACAAGTAATGATAGAAAACAGGGCACAGCTTAGACAAATGTGACACAAAGATCAATACATGTATCAATACATGGCATGAGACAAGATGTGTGTGTGTGTGTGTGTGTGTGTGTGTGTGTGTGTGTGTGTGTGTGTGTGTGTGTGTGTGTGTGTGTTATTCCTGAAGCCAATACCTGCTAGAGAAAATTAGTTTAAAAGCGAGGAGCCGATACAGCTGAATGAGGTTTTCTGTATCTATGCTTAGTTTGCTGCATTGTTAGTTAACGGCAATCATCACTCTAACAAATTGCAGCAAAAATAGAGGAAATTTTACATAGCAATGCATCATTCTGTGTAAAAGCTTGCTGCATTTAGGGATAACAGCAAGCTACTTTACAGTTTATGTATAATATGGTGTTTTTTCTTTGTGTTATCTAAATATTACAATAGCATTGGTATAATTTAAGTATTATTTATGCTTAAGAATAGTTTGAGAATGACTAAAACTAAATGAGTAAAAATGAACCTGATTTTTTTTTTCAGCAAATGGCTACAAAAAACAAATGTAAGGAAGACAAAGATGAGAAAAATGGATATAAAAGTAAAGGTGTGTAAGGAAAAGCTACTGATTGATTTAATCAGAATTACATGTGTGTGTGCAGCAGGACAAAAATGGTCTTTTTTCTCATGTTTATAGAAATCAAAGCGAGCCCTGCACATTCCACTGCGGCTCTGATCGTGGATGAGCCGGAGGAGACAGATCCATGGGACCTGCCAGAACTGAAGGACGCGGGTGTCCCGTGGTCAGGTGTAGACTCGTTGTTTCTAATAGTACAAGCAATGTCTCATCAAGGACTGTGATAAGACAGTCCTGATAAGATGTGCACATTGTTAATAACTATTGCATTTACAAATCAGGCCTAGTGATTAAGAACATTACCTGTACATTACACCATAAAGAGCTGCAGTAAAACACAAAGTCCTGCAGTTAAAGAGTTACTGTTTGTTACAGTGATAATTAAAATAGTCACTGAGAAGCTTTTATATTTGATTTTTAAACAAAGTGAAACACCCCCCCCAATAAGTTTATGTGTTTAGGAGTTTTTCCTCATGTACACCATATTAATTTTCAGTGTGTTAATATTCAGTGTGTCCTATTAAAGGTGTAAATGCTTTTGCAAACACCTGTTTCATATTTCGAGTTTGTCTGTAAGTTTGATGATTTTGTAAATATTTAGTTAAAAACAGCTTTAAGTGTTGATCTGTATAAAACTAAAAGAATAAGACATAAAAGGTTTTCATGTTTTAAAACATTAATACAAACTCTAGTTTGCTTCTGGATCATCATTACCTCATTTTAAGAAGTTCAAACATTGATCTGATTACTTGAACAGTGTACCAGTAATAAATGGTAGTGTTAGTGATAGCAGTGAACAAACGTCCTGTTCAGATAAGATAAATTAGGTAAATTTGCTTTGACTGCAATAGAGGTTAAGATGAACTCTAAAATTATAGAACATAATACTACTAGTATATAAAATTATTAGTGCTGTCAGCGCTAGTCTTGTTAAAATGACGTTAACGCCATAACCGCATTAACGTGGCAAATCTCCGTTAGCGAGTTACTGCGTGGGGCTGCACGGCGTCAATGTGTTAGCGTGGTTAGGTCGTTAACGCATTAACGCCGTGCAGCCCCACGAGATTAACGCTGACAGCACTAAAAAATATACATGAATTACTATATTCACTTAGTTGTTACCCTCCTCTTTGAATCCAGCGCCACTGGACTATAGAGCTTACAATAAAGAAGAGGGGGGGG
>NW_024582842.1:69467-81862 GCF_018398535.1 Haplochromis burtoni
GTGTAATAGTGCTTTTTTTCAGTCAGTTATTTCAGACATGTTGATCTTGTATATTTTGCTTTGTCTCTATTTGTTTCAGCTCTGGATACCAAAGGGAAGGTCCTCAGAGTGCTGATATCAGTGGGGAAGCTGATTCTGCTTTTAGGTTTCCTCTATATGTTCGTTTGTTCTCTTGACATCCTGAGCTCAGCTTTCCAGCTTGTGGGAGGTACTCACTCTTAAACTTATCAGAAGCTGTGAGTTAATGTAATGTTGAGCAATAAACTTGCAAGCTATAGTCCTTTTACCACAGCAGACGTCTTGTTTTTAAGACACTGTGCAAGTCACCTTTAGCAGTACTCAGTTCTACTACTGTTTAAAATGTACCCAATCACCAATCCCAAGCATAATATATAATATTTTTATATTCAAAAATAAAATATGGTATGAATGTGAAAATGTTCACTCTCTACTGTTCACCTGGTCCAGGTAAAACGGCAGGTGACATCTTTCAGGACAACGAAATTTTGTCCAACCCTCTGGCTGGTTTAGTCATTGGTGTTCTGGTCACCCTGCTGGTCCAGAGCTCATCCACTTCCTCCTCCATAGTTGTCAGCATGGTCTCCTCTGGTTGTGAGTATGAACTTCTCCCCTCTACCAGCACATACAGAGACACATCCATGCACAGAAAACTCATCATGAGTGAGGATGATATTGAAGGAGGTCTTTGTGTCTCCACAGTGTTAACAGTTCAGGTAGCCGTTCCTATCATCATGGGCACCAACATCGGCACCTCGGTCACAAACACTCTAGTCGCCATGACGCAGGCTGGTGAACGCAACACTTTTCGGAGGTAATGAATTTATGCTTCATGGAAGCTTCCTTTCCTTCTGCTAAACAGAAAAAAGTAACCCAGGAGAAAATATGTGTGTGTTCTTCATTATATTGTAGTAATATACAGAAATATATACCTTGCGAATCTTGTGGGCATTCTCCCACGGTATCTAGAGGAACACCCTGATGAATTATAGCTCTGTTCAGACGTTCACATGCACTCATCATGGGCATCGATGTATGGTTATTCGGGGATTTCCATGTTTTCTTTTAACTGCTCTTTTTCCAGAGTGAACTTACTGTACAGAATACATCTTTACTGACTTAAAAAAAGGATTGGGTGCATAAATTTGAATTTTCTGTAATCTACACATGGTCAAAACTATACACGCAGGATCGAATATATACTTTATCCACTCCAAAACCAGTTTTGATGTGTGAACGTCCAACTGTTTCCAAGTTTCAAGCATCTAGCTGTTGCTTTGAGATGAAGTTAGAGAATGTGTAGGACCTTTAGCTTCTCCTTTGCTTCACCATATGGGGGTGGTGTTGAAGGTCTCAGTCCATGGCGATATAATACTCACTTCACTGACCGTTATGTGGTATTTCAGAAGTTTCTAGTTCATGGCAGGCTTGTTCCAGAATATCCTGAGCAATTTCTTCTCATCCTGGGGTAACAGTTTGGGACTTCCTCCAGAACTCTACAGTTCTTCTTCTTTGCTGGCAAAGAGAAATTATCAGCCGTAGTCACTCATGATCAAAAAATTCTTGCTTTTTTTTTTTTTTTAAACATTTAAAGTCAGTAAAATGTATTCTGTACAATCATTCCACCCTGAAAGAAGAACAGTTCAATGAAGTCATTAAAGCCAAAAATTACCATGGCATTCATGCCAATGATAAATACATGTAATAATAATAATAATAATAATAATAATAATAATAATAATAATAATAATACATTTTATTTATAGGCGCCTTTCAGACCCTTAAGGTCACCTTACAGTAACACGTAAACAATACAATAACAAAAGATAAGAAAAATGTATATATAGCAAACATGGTAGATACAATTTAGACATAAACAGTCATAAAAGTATAAAAGCAAATATAAAAACTGAGCAAGGTAAAAATGGCCTAAGACAGATCAGGTGTATGCAATTCTAAACAGATGGGTTTTGAGTAGTGATTGAAAAGTGGTGAGACAGTGTGTGGTCCGGAGAGCAAGTGGAAGTGCATTCCAAAGTCTCGGGGCAGAACAACTAAAGGCTCTGAGTCTAATGGTAGTCAGGCGAGCAGGTGGAACTGACAGAAGGGAAGCTGAAGAAGAGCGGAGTGTACGGAGGGGTGAGTATGTATGGAGAAGATCGGATAGATATGGAGGAGCAAAGTTATGAAGCGCTTTGAAAGTGAGAAGCAGGATCTTGAAATTGACACGGAGGTGAATTGGGAGCCAATGGAGCTGTTTAAGAACAGGTGTTATATGTTCAGTGGATCTAGTTCTGGAAATAATACGAGCAGCTGTATTTTGAACCACTGCAGTTTATGGAGGGATTTATGAGGTAAACCATAGAGAAGAGAATTACAGTAATCCAGACGAGATGTGACAAGAGCATTGACAAGTATGGCGGTACTGATATTATTTATATGTGCTGTGAAGGACAGAGTGCTATCGAGTCTTGTGTCATCACCAAGACTCTTAACCCGAGGGGAGGGTGTGACAACAGAGTTATCAATGGATAACGAAAGACTGGTTGGAACTGTTTTGATCTGGTGCCTATTAAAATGAATTCTGTTTTATTGCCATTAAGTTTAAGAAGGTTGTGAGTAAACCAGACCTTGATTTCACTTAAACCGTCAGAAATGGATGTGGGTGGGAGAGTAGCTGTGGGTTTGGAGGATAGGTAGAGCTGGGTGTCATCTGCGTAGCAGTGAAACTGGATGTTATGCTTCCTAAAAATATTACCTAGGGGTAGGAGATAGATGATAAAAAAGTAAAGGACCCAGGACAGAGCCTTGGGGTACACCGGAATTAACTGGAGTAGATACTGAACTGTAATTGAACAAACTGTGAGCGGCCAGAGAGATAAGAAGTAAACCAGGTGAGTACTGTACCATTGATGCCAATAGATGCTAATCTGTGAAGGAGGATGCGGTGGGACAAAAGCTGCTGTAAGGTCAAGGAGAATGAGGATGGATATAAGTCCAGAATCAGCTACAAGCAAAAGATCATTGGTGATTTTTACTAGGGCTGTTTCTGTACTGTGACATGAACGGAAGCCGGACTGAAACTGTTCATACAAGTTATTTCCAATGAGATGATGATGAACCTGTGCAGCCACTATCTTTTCAAGAATTTTTGCTAGGAAAGGGAGATTTGAACTTGGCCTGAAATTTTTTAGATTGGAGAGATCTGAACCATTCTTTTTCAGTATTGGAGTTATTATTGCAGTTTTAAGAGAAGAAGGAACAGAACCAGATATAAGAGAGGAGTGTACGATATTAGCAATCAGTGGGGCAAGAGACGGGAATGAGAGTTTAACAAGATTTGTTGGCAGTGGATCAAGTTTACATGATGATGATTTTAAGTTAGTAATTATGGAAGATAGCTGAGTTATTGTGGGAAGTTCAAAATTGGATAGAGAGGATGACAGCTGAGAAGGACAAAAAATGCAGATAGAACAATTGACCATTTCACAGGACACGGGCAATTGCTGATGAATAGTCTCAATCTTGGTGTAAAAAAAGTCCATAAATTTGTTGCAAACAGAGTGTGTATGTATGGCAAAGGTATCTGGGGTTTAACAATATTATGCAATGTAGAAAACAAAGAGTGTTTCCTTCAGCGGATTCAATAACAGAGGTGTAGTAAGCAGATTTAGCATGATGAATAGCTTCTTTATAGTGTTGTATATGACTGAGATACATGTCTTTGTGAATAGTAAGTCCTGTTTTCCTGGATAGACGTTCCAGGCAGCGTCCAGTAGCTTTAAGTTGGCGAAGTTCAGATGAGTATCAGAAAGAAACAGTTCGAGTTTTTTGGGGAGCCAAGGTATCTAAGAGGTTGATAAGTTCATTGTTATAGTGTTATAGTCTATGGAAGCTGAGGCATCAATGGTAGGTAAGTTGTTAATGCCATGGGAAAGAGCTGATAGATCAATGCTCCTAATATTTCTAAAAGTAATTGAGCGGTTTTGTTTATTTCTTACGGAGCCCCGCAGGGGACATGGGAGAAAAAAAAATTAAGACGGACTTTTGCGAGATCTCGCAAAACTATCTCGGGATCTCGCAAAACAAACTCGGGATCTCGCAAAAGTTTTGCGAGATCTCGCAAAAGTTTTAGCCGCATTCTTCCCGTTAGCTCGAAGCTAACGGGAGGTCGAGACCTACTACAGCCGGGAGGAACACCGCTTTCCCGGCACATCGTGCCTCGACCTCCCCGTCGGCTTCGAGCCGGCGTCCGAAGAATGCGGCTAAAAGTTTTGCGAGATCTCGCAAAACTTTTGCGAGATCCCGAGTTTGTTTTGCGAGATCTTGCAAAACTTTTGCAAGATGTGATGATCTGTCCTAAAAAGATGAACATAGATAAATTAAAAGTGTGATGAACTTACTGTGAAGTTATACATATTTCCGCCAGAATTACTTTATTGTATTTTTATGGATACTGTTATCTGCATTCAATTTTAGATAACTAATCCTGTGAATTTTATTTCATTTTATGATGTTTTGTTCTTTTCTTGACTTGTTTACTTAGCTGTAAATGAATATTAATCGGTCTGTTTTATTACTCTCTTATTATCTGTATTATTATCTTACCTCTGAAGCTCTTTGAACTCCAATAACCTGCTACTATGTAACTGACAAACAGCCTTCTTTTCAACCTGAGATTCTTAGGCCTCTGGGAAATAAAATAAATACAAAATTAACCATGTAATATTTAATAAAAAATAAATAAATCAACAAATAAAATAGTTAATTAATTTTTATTTTATGAATCTCAGGTTCAGAGAAAAGATAAATGGTACACATTTCCTAGAATTCTTTACCTGGAAAGCAGTGATATCACGCTTTCATCAAAAAGATCAAAGGTCATTGTTGTCTTGCTTTTGTGTTTCATTATGCACTTAGAGCTTTCGCAGGGGCCACAGTGCACGACTTCTTTAACTGGCTCTCAGTGTTGGTGCTGCTGCCTCTGGAGGTAGCCAGTGGTTACTTGTTTGTGGTCACCAAGCTCATCACTGATTCATTCGAAATCCAGAGTGGAGAGGCCCCAGATCTGTTAAATGTGATCACTGACCCCCTCACTGAATCAATCATAGAGGTAAGATGTCATTATTATCTTAATTTTCCAAATAACAAACAAACATGCAGCTGCCTTATTCAGTTTTTGGTCATCAATCTGGTGAAAAAACATGCTTGACAGGCCTGGATGATACAGTAAGAGTGGCCATGCATAACATCTATATATAACAGCAGAATTTCACCTCTATCTAAAATGACATTGAGAACACAAAGTATTAAGCAGCACGATTCATTTCCTGAAAGATGAATGCTGACATGAATGTCTGTAGTCTATTGCTTTTTTTCACACTCTTAACATTATCAGACAGATAAGATGCTCATATATAAGACTGTTATCTCTCATGGTTTATAGTTCACAGTTTATTTCCTCCTCCCTTTTTCCTTCTGACTCAGCTGGATGCATCTGTGATTAGTGGGATTGCCACCGACGATCCAGAAGCTAAAAACAAGAGCCTCATAAAGAGATGGTGCCAAACCTTCACCAACACAGTAAGACCAAAGCATGTCAAATATATCCAAATATACTCCAAAGAACTAAGAATTAAATGCTGAATATATGTTTTTCACCCTGTTTCAGACCTTAATGAATGTCACAGTTCCTGGTCCAGAGAACTGTACCTCTCCTTCTCTGTGCTGGGTTGATGGCAATTATACCTTCACGCTAAAGAACGTTTCTCAGACATACAATATAAAGAAATGTAAGACCACTATTTACTTTAATTTAATTATGTAAATAAAGGAATAATGTTTCCATCACAATATGATAGACAGTCTCCTTGTAGAGACATTTGGATTGAACTGTGTACTTTTCATTGTCCTTGTGGGACAGTAGTCTGCCCAGATTAAGCATCTCATATACATGTATATACATTAGATATACATCAGATGTCATCATAATAATAGTGCAATTTACTAATAGCACTGTGAGTCTATCAGTAAATTGCATACAAAAGTTACTACAACATTATATGAACAAAAGTAGTGGGACACCTACACATTATACCTACAGGAGCTGCTTCAGCTTGGAGACTCATGCCATGAAGCTTCCAGCACACAGTTTTTGTGCTGATGTTAATGCCAGAGGTAATGAGCTGTTCAGTTATTGCATCAGTAGAGCACCGGTGACTTTTATGCACCACGCTCCTCAGCACTCAGTTTATCAGGTCTACCTCTTTAAGGCTGAGTTGCTGTGTTTCCCGAATGCTTCCACTTTGCAACAAAACTACTTCGACTTGATCGTGGGAAAAAAAAATGTTACAAACTGACTTGTTGCATTGCATTGCAGTACCTTACTCAAATTCAGTGGGCCCATTCTTTTACAAATGTTTATAATGGTAGACCTATAAACATTTTTACACTCCTGTGGCAATGAGGCTGAATGAAACACTTGAATTCAAAGACATGTTAAGACATGTAGGCCAGTAGTTTTGTCCACATTGTGTATTTCTTTCTTGTAATTATGTGCGTGTTTCTGTGTGTTGCCAGGTACACACCTCTTTGTGGATGTGAATCTGTCTGATATGGCGGTGGGTCTGATTCTGCTGGCTCTCTCTCTGCTCGTGCTCTGCTCCTGCCTGATCCTCATAGTCAAGCTGCTCAACTCTATGCTGAAGGGACAGGTGGCTGTTGTCATCAAGAAAGTCCTCAACACCAGTGAGCATCACTGCACTCTATAAATTCTGTAAAAAAAAAAACTGGATGTGATGTGTAGAATAATACATGAATGTTCTTGTATCTGCACAGATTTCCCATTTCCCTTCGGTTGGGTCACGGGCTACATCGCCATTTTAGTCGGTGCTGGAATGACCTTCATCGTGCAGAGCAGCTCAGTGTTCACTTCTGCCATTACGCCACTAGTTGGTGAGGTTAATTATGCATTCATCCATTACTTCTATTACCTCCATGTATTTATTATTAAAAACAGCATTGATGCACGATTGAGAATATTTGTTTCCTTCTGAATATTTTTTTCTAAAGATTTCTATATCTTGTTTGTCTTTTTTATGTGACTTTTTAGGCAGTAAAGGACAGAATCTGTCTGAAAGGAGTGAAATTATTGTTCTTTTCTTGATATTTTTGTTTATCCATAATGACCAGGACCTAAATCTAATGACTGTAATATCATGGTGAAGCAGATAGTGATGGTTGTCAGACACATGGTGAAAATATGTATTCCAACCATGTCGTTTTTAATTCAATAGGCATTGGTGTCATCAGTATAGAGAGAGCGTACCCACTGTGTCTTGGTTCAAATATCGGCACAACCACCACAGCCATTCTGGCAGCCATGGCTAGTCCCGGAGAAACTCTGGCTGACGCTCTACAGGTCAGTCATTCCCACAAAAACACTCTCCTGTCCTGGTTAACATTAAATGTGTCAGTAATTGTATTTAGAACCACTACAAGCCTTTCTAAGGTTTTATACTGTACTAAAAAATAATTTTCTTAATTTATAATAATTTAAATATCATTGCAGGTACATCTTCTCATGAGAAATTATGTCATATTTGCTATTTAACATATTTCCTATGGTTACCTACATATTAAGGTCTGCAAAAATCCAAATGACTAATTTTACCCTAATAATAATAATATTTTATCCAACTAATTTAATTTTTATTCAACTGTGACATTTAGCTGAACTTTAAATTTGTGGTTTGAGGGAGAAATTGGGTGCCTCCATGAAAATTTGGGCCAAATCGTTGTGGAAACAGCTGTTGGAAATATACACTTACTGGACACTTCATTAGGTACACCTTATCAACTACTTGTTAATACTATCCAGAAAAGGCCGTTCTTTAAATTTGAACAAAATGAAAACTAAAAGACTTTCAAATCACATGAGCCAGTATTTTATTCACAACTCCAAGCATAGATAAGATAACAAATGTTAAAACTGAGAAATCTTATAATTGATTAACAAAATGAGCTCATTTCAATTATGGGTGATTTCAGTAATCTCGACTTGTTGGTGCCAGATGAGCTGGTCTGAATATTTGAGAAACTACTGGGATTTTCCCAACAACTACATAAAAAATAGGTCAGAGGAGAATAGCCATACTGCTTCAAGCTGATAGGTACAATTTAAATAACCACCAATTAACGACTCTCAATGCACACCACATCGAACCTTGAAGCAGATTGGTTACAGCAGCAGAGGACCACACCAGATGCCCCTCCTGTCCGCTAAGAACAGGAAACTGAGATTACAGTTCACACAGGTTCTGCGACATTCAGATGGTTGGGACAGAATTAGCTGTAAACAACATACATGGCTCCATTGTGCTTTGCATCAAAGAGTAAGGCTGGTCGTAGTGTTGAAATGGGGTGGGAGATATTTGGCACATTTTGACCCCCTAGTACCAACTGAGCATCTTCTGCTGGCTGCATCCAGCAGGATAACACACCATGTCATAAAGCTCAAACTATGTCAAACTGGTTTCTTGAACGTGACAATGAGTTCACTGTACTCATCCCAGCCTCCGCAGTTACCCGATATCAATCAAATAGAGCACCTTTAGGATGTGGCAGAATGAGAAATTCATATCATGGATGTGGAGCTGACCTATCTGCAGAGGTTGTACAATGCTTTCGTCAATATAGACCAAAATCTATGAATCTTGTTGAATCCATGTCAGGAAGAATTGAAGTCCAAGCAAGGTGTACCTAATAAAGTGACCAGTATCTTTGTGGCTCTGACATCTCGTGCCAAATCATTTATTTTCAATAAAAAAGAAACTTATCAGGAAATTATCAACCTGTAAAAGATTACATTTTTTACTCTGAATTTGTAGCACTTTGCACTTACACTGATGCTTGTTGTTTGTTAACAATTCAGATTGCCCTCGTGCACTTCCTGTTCAACATCTCTGGCATCATTCTGTGGTATCCCATTCCATTTACCCGCGTCCCTATCCGGTTGGCTAAAGGTCTGGGCAACATCACGGGCAAGTACCGCTGGTTTGCTGTAGTCTACATCATCTGCTGCTTCTTCGTTTTACCGCTTCTCATTTTCGCCCTGTCGCTGGCTGGCTGGAAGGTACTGGTGGGCGTGGGTGTTCCTCTACTCATCATGTTGATCATAATCATTGTGATCAACATACTACAAAAGCGGAAACCTGGGTGGCTGCCTGCAGTCCTGCGATCCTGGGACTTCCTCCCACTATGGGCACACTCCCTGGCTCCCTGCGACAAAGCAGTTGGGGTTTTAATCGCAAAATGCTGTTGCTGCTGCAAATGCTGCCAAGCTGCATCCGACGACCAAGAAGACAGAGCAGAACAATTGGAAAATAACAAGACAACACACACAGCAGTATATGACAATCATGCAATGAGTGTAGAGAATGAAGCGGAAGATGGGATGAAAATAGAGTTAAATATCCTGAAAATGACCACGCTTTGAGATTTGATATTTTAAGTGCAGTTGTGGTCAGAAGTTTACATGCACTCGTCATGGCCATGAACGTAACTGTGATGTTGGAGTTCTAATGATTTCTTTAACTGTTGTTTTTCCAGGGGGGAATTAAGCCAACTTACAGGACTTTAAAAAGCAAGAACTGGGTGCAAGTTTGAATGTATTTTGAATTTTCTCTAATCCACACAGGATCGAAATTATACATAAACTCATTTAGGTTGTGCTGATAGTTGTACAATGTTATTAAAACGCCTTTTTTCAATTCTTCAATTCAAACAATTCTCTGTAAGTACAAGTTATTTGTCACCACTTTGCCAACTTCTAGAAGAAGACCCCAACTCTCACCCCTTAGATGACAGGGAATTGTTCAGGAACATGTTGAGAAACCACAAAGGCTCAAGCCTGCCATGAACTGGAAACTGCTGGAAAACCAGCAGTAGGAACTGAACAATCGAAGCATGTTTTACATTGCCATGGACTGAGACGGCGCTGACCAAGACAGAAGTCCTTGCTCCAAAATTAACACCTTAAACAACTGATCTACAATTTTCAGCTGCCCACGTGGACAAGCCAAATGCCAAATTTTATGGTCAGGTGACACAAAGATTGAGCTGTTTGATCACAATGACAAGAGGTATGTTTGGATGGTTAAAGGTGAGGCTTTCAAACCTAAGAACACAAATTTATGGATTATGCTTAAAAGCCAGGTTTTTGTCAGGAGACCAGCCAATTTAAACCAAACTCTGCCAAGACTGATGGATGCCAAAAGTATCTGGTCGGACTGCAACTTGATAAGGGACATTTAATCAAATATGTCATTTTGACGCTTTGTGGATGAGAGAAATTCCAAAATAAATTCAAACATGTGCACCCTATTGATATTTTTTACTGTCATTAAAGATGTATGCTGTCATTCCACCATGGAAAAAGCAGTTCCAAGAAATCATTAAAAATCCAAAAATCTCCACGATTTATTTAAAGTTCCTACCACAACTGTATGTGTGTGACTGTGTGTGATGCAAAGAAACATACTAATGGACATATTGTAGTGTAACATAGGAAATGACTGCGTAGACGAATGCACTAAAACGTTACATCGTTAACTGAAGTGACCTTGGAATACGAGTGGAAATCTATAATTATATTAATGTCAGCAAATCCTATGAAAGGATGAAAACCAACCACCTTAATTTCTCAGAGTCATCATATCGCGGCCCCAAACCTAACCCTACACACATTCTGATTGGCTAGCCTTAGTGTTATAACACTAAGGCTAGCCAATCAGAATGTGTGTATGTGTGTTTTTTTTCACAGAATATGTAATATTTGTTTTGGGTCTTTTTTTTAATTTTTTTCTCCTGAAAGATCCTCCTTTACTTTTTCCACAGCATACTATTAGAGTGGGGTTAGGGTTATTAACTATGATGACTTAGATCTCGGAGTACTAATACTTCATAATTTAGCAAGTTTATGATTTTAACATCAAATCCGTTTGGCCTTGCTGAAGACATAAATGCAGCAAACATCAGTGCAATTCTATTAACCTTATAAAGGACATCATCATTTCTTAAAGCAGCTTGCTACTTTAATTGTTTTTACCTTCATTATTTAAATGAAGGGACATTTTTATTTGACTATTTTTCTGCTGTAAATCAGGGCACAAGACAGGGAACTGTGACAGTGCCAGTCAAATACTTTCACCCAGACATGTTGATTTTCGCTGTTTGAAATTTTGCTATAAAAATGCTTATTTTATTTATGAGTCCTGCTGAGTTGGTGAATTTAAATTTTAATAGTTCCCTGATTCATGATTAAAAACTTGAAAAACCCAAAGGCTTCAACTAAATTTTGTGTTGTGTCATTGTGTCAGTATGCCATCATGATTTTCTGCCTGCTCATTGTTTGCTGATGAACATTTAGCTCATGTGTATAGCCTCAGAACTGGTAGCATCGCTATAAAGTGGTGCATGATGTGACAATTTTTAGCTACACAGACAAAGCTAGACTCAATCATGTTGACTTTGGTCTTTTAAATCAATTTGTGTGTGGATATAAAAATGCAGAATATCACCAGTCTTATCCTTTTGACATTTGAGTAACTGTATTGTCATGAACTAACATAACATAACATTTAACGTGCTAACTGTGGAGTCTGAGATGTAGTGCTTGTTTTTTTGTTTTTTGTTGTTGTTGTTGTTTGTTTGTTTTTTTGCAGTTTCATTGACACACCAACCTGTCATGTTTACCTAGTTTCATCATTTTCCCATTTTTGTATTTTTATACAGAGACAAAAAAAAATCACTGTGTATAAAAGACACATTCAGATCTTTAAAACATCGTTTTAAGGTGTAGTATAACTTTGTAATTGAAGAGGTAATTGTATTCAAGGAATATATAGTCCGGAATTAGATGAATGCACATCTAACAATTTGTTTTTGTTTGTTTAATTGTGAGTTGTCCCTCCCAAAAAAACTGTGTTAAAAAGGAAAAAGAATAAAATAATGCTAGATTCATCAATTGGTATGGTTTCCTGACCCGTTTATATGCTGATCATTTCTATATAGCCCTGTTATCTGTGTTATTTGTTTCTGAGCTAACCAAAGTATAAGGAGGGTGTTCAAAGTGTTAAGAGAGATAAAGACAGAGCCCTGCAGTGGTAAGAGTCACATCAGCAGGGGTCCAGAATACAAGGTCATCACGTGGTTCATGTAGGCTTTAGCTAGTTCCAGGAAGTGCATAATAAGTGAATACAGAGAGACAGAGCACTGTTTCTCCAGAACTAGCAGTCAATAAATGCATCTATCTATCCACACACACACACACACACACACACACACACACACACACACACACACA
Organism: Haplochromis burtoni; assembly: GCF_018398535.1. Classification (NCBI taxonomy): domain Eukaryota; kingdom Metazoa; phylum Chordata; class Actinopteri; order Cichliformes; family Cichlidae; genus Haplochromis; species Haplochromis burtoni. The sequence continues at coordinate 81,850 of NW_024582842.1, forward strand.
CACACACACACAC
>NW_024582842.1:82763-83834 GCF_018398535.1 Haplochromis burtoni
GTCTTCTCCATTTGGCCACAGGTTCTCATCCACATCACATCTTATGTCATCTAGAGCAATACACCTAGGCATCCCTGGCAATCTTCTGCTGATATGTCCAGGCATCCAGCATTCATTGCATCCAGGAGGGACATTTGATCATGTGGATGATGGTCGTAAACCTTCCACCGCCATGAGGAAAAGAATTCCTCTATGGGGTTGAGGAATGGAGAGTAAGGTGGGAGGAAAAGAGACTCCATTCTGGGATGGGCTGCAAACCACTCTGACTGCACGGGAGTGATGAAATGCCACATTGTCCCATACAATCATAAATGTTGGCTGATTCCTTCTCTCCGCATCCCTTTCCTCACCTAGCACAACCCTTCCATAGAGGTCATGCAGGAACGCAAGGAGCCGTTCAGTGTTGTATGGCCCAATCAGTGGTCTGTGTAGCAGCAGTCCATCAGTGGATATTGCTGCGCACATTGTGATGTTGGCACCCCTCTGGCCCGGGACATTCACTGTGGCTCTCTTCCCAATCACATTCCTCCCTCGTCGCCGTGCTTTGGCCAAGTTGAAACCTGCCTCATCCACAAAGATGAAAATGTGGTGTGTTTGCCTGCCTTCAATCTCCATGACTCTCTAACATAAATCCACAAGGCAACATAAGCTGTTACAGTAGTAAATTTGTATAATTGTCTTTGTGTGTGTTTGGTTTTGTTCAAAAACAGATCTGTATTTTATTCTGATCTTACTTGGACATACTGGTTCCTGAGTTGTTCCTTGACATGTTCAGAGTTCCTCTCAAAAGGCACAGTGTACAACTGTTTCATCCTGACCTGATGTTTTTTCAGGACTCTAGAAATTGTTGTTATGCTTACACTGTGAATATTTGCAAAAGTAACGTTGTCTGCCAGGACTCTTTGTCTAATTTCAGTGAGATTTATCCCATTGTTTCTGATGACCATATCAACAATGGCAGTTTCCTGCACATCAGTGAACATCCGTCCTCTCCCTCCTGTGTGAGGTGACCGTTGAGTCCTAAGCAGAAATGCAACAACAATTACACAAAAGCTTATTTACTTCTGAAAT
>NW_024582842.1:83859-166239 GCF_018398535.1 Haplochromis burtoni
TAAACAGGAAACTGAGATTACAGTTCACACAGGTTCTGCGACATTCAGATGGTTGGGACAGAATTAGCTGTAAACAACATACATGGCTCCATTGTGCTTTGCATCAAAGAGTAAGGCTGGTCGTAGTGTTGAAATGGGGTGGGAGATATTTGGCACATTTTGACCCCCTAGTACCAACTGAGCATCTTCTGCTGGCTGCATCCAGCAGGATAACACACCATGTCATAAAGCTCAAACTATATCAAACTGGTTTCTTGAACGTGACAATGAGTTCACTGTACTCATCCCAGCCTCCGCAGTTACCCGATATCAATCAAATAGAGCACCTTTAGGATGTGGCAGAATGAGAAATTCATATCATGGATGTGGAGCTGACCTATCTGCAGAGGTTGTACAATGCTTTCGTCAATATAGACCAAAATCTATGAATCTTGTTGAATCCATGTCAGGAAGAATTGAAGTCCAAGCAAGGTGTACCTAATAAAGTGACCAGTATCTTTGTGGCTCTGACATCTCGTGCCAAATCATTTATTTTCAATAAAAAAGAAACTTATCAGGAAATTATCAACCTGTAAAAGATTACATTTTTTACACTGAATTTGTAGCACTTTGCACTTACACTGATGCTTGTTGTTTGTTAACAATTCAGATTGCCCTCGTGCACTTCCTGTTCAACATCTCTGGCATCATTCTGTGGTATCCCATTCCATTTACCCGCGTCCCTATCCGGTTGGCTAAAGGTCTGGGCAACATCACGGGCAAGTACCGCTGGTTTGCTGTAGTCTACATCATCTGCTGCTTCTTCGTTTTACCGCTTCTCATTTTCGCCCTGTCGCTGGCTGGCTGGAAGGTACTGGTGGGCGTGGGTGTTCCTCTACTCATCATGTTGATCATAATCATTGTGATCAACATACTACAAAAGCGGAAACCTGGGTGGCTGCCTGCAGTCCTGCGATCCTGGGACTTCCTCCCACTATGGGCACACTCCCTGGCTCCCTGCGACAAAGCAGTTGGGGTTTTAATCGCAAAATGCTGTTGCTGCTGCAAATGCTGCCAAGCTGCATCCGACGACCAAGAAGACAGAGCAGAACAATTGGAAAATAACAAGACAACACACACAGCAGTATATGACAATCATGCAATGAGTGTAGAGAATGAAGCGGAAGATGGGATGAAAATAGAGTTAAATATCCTGAAAATGACCACGCTTTGAGATTTGATATTTTAAGTGCAGTTGTGGTCAGAAGTTTACATGCACTCGTCATGGCCATGAACGTAACTGTGATGTTGGAGTTCTAATGATTTCTTTAACTGTTGTTTTTCCAGGGGGGAATTAAGCCAACTTACAGGACTTTAAAAAGCAAGAACTGGGTGCAAGTTTGAATGTATTTTGAATTTTCTCTAATCCACACAGGATCGAAATTATACATAAACTCATTTAGGTTGTGCTGATAGTTGTACAATGTTATTAAAACGCCTTTTTTCAATTCTTCAATTCAAACAATTCTCTGTAAGTACAAGTTATTTGTCACCACTTTGCCAACTTCTAGAAGAAGACCCCAACTCTCACCCCTTAGATGACAGGGAATTGTTCAGGAACATGTTGAGAAACCACAAAGGCTCAAGCCTGCCATGAACTGGAAACTGCTGGAAAACCAGCAGTAGGAACTGAACAATCGAAGCATGTTTTACATTGCCATGGACTGAGACGGCGCTGACCAAGACAGAAGTCCTTGCTCCAAAATTAACACCTTAAACTACTGATCTACAATTTTCAGCTGCCCACGTGGACAAGCCAAATGCCAAATTTTATGGTCAGGTGACACAAAGATTGAGCTGTTTGATCACAATGACAAGAGGTATGTTTGGATGGTTAAAGGTGAGGCTTTCAAACCTAAGAACACAAATTTATGGATTATGCTTAAAAGCCAGGTTTTTGTCAGGAGACCAGCCAATTTAAACCAAACTCTGCCAAGACTGATGGATGCCAAAAGTATCTGGTCGGACTGCAACTTGATAAGGGACATTTAATCAAATATGTCATTTTGACGCTTTGTGGATGAGAGAAATTCCAAAATAAATTCAAACATGTGCACCCTATTGATATTTTTTACTGTCATTAAAGATGTATGCTGTCATTCCACCATGGAAAAAGCAGTTCCAAGAAATCATTAAAAATCCAAAAATCTCCACGATTTATTTAAAGTTCCTACCACAACTGTATGTGTGTGACTGTGTGTGATGCAAAGAAACATACTAATGGACATATTGTAGTGTAACATAGGAAATGACTGCGTAGACGAATGCACTAAAACGTTACATCGTTAACTGAAGTGACCTTGAAATACGAGTGGAAATCTATAATTATATTAATGTCAGCAAATCCTATGAAAGGATGAAAACCAACCACCTTAATTTCTCAGAGTCATCATATCGCGGCCCCAAACCTAACCCTACACACATTCTGATTGGCTAGCCTTAGTGTTATAACACTAAGGCTAGCCAATCAGAATGTGTGTATGTGTGTTTTTTTTCACAGAATATGTAATATTTGTTTTGGGTCTTTTTTTTTTATTTTTTTCTCCTGAAAGATCCTCCTTTACTTTTTCCACAGCATACTATTAGAGTGGGGTTAGGGTTATTAACTATGATGACTTAGATCTCGGAGTACTAATACTTCATAATTTAGCAAGTTTATGATTTTAACATCAAATCCGTTTGGCCTTGCTGAAGACATAAATGCAGCAAACATCAGTGCAATTCTATTAACCTTATAAAGGACATCATCATTTCTTAAAGCAGCTTGCTACTTTAATTGTTTTTACCTTCATTATTTAAATGAAGGGACATTTTTATTTGACTATTTTTCTGCTGTAAATCAGGGCACAAGACAGGGAACTGTGACAGTGCCAGTCAAATACTTTCACCCAGACATGTTGATTTTCGCTGTTTGAAATTTTGCTATAAAAATGCTTATTTTATTTATGAGTCCTGCTGAGTTGGTGAATTTAAATTTTAATAGTTCCCTGATTCATGATTAAAAACTTGAAAAACCCAAAGGCTTCAACTAAATTTTGTTGTGTCATTGTGTCAGTATGCCATCATGATTTTCTGCCTGCTCATTGTTTGCTGATGAACATTTAGCTCATGTGTATAGCCTCAGAACTGGTAGCATCGCTATAAAGTGGTGCATGATGTGACAATTTTTAGCTACACAGACAAAGCTAGACTCAATCATGTTGACTTTGGTCTTTTAAATCAATTTGTGTGTGGATATAAAAATGCAGAATATCACCAGTCTTATCCTTTTGACATTTGAGTAACTGTATTGTCATGAACTAACATAACATAACATTTAACGTGCTAACTGTGGAGTCTGAGATGTAGTGCTTGTTTTTTTGTTTTTTGTTGTTGTTGTTGTTTGTTTGTTTTTTTGCAGTTTCATTGACACACCAACCTGTCATGTTTACCTAGTTTCATCATTTTCCCATTTTTGTATTTTTATACAGAGACAAAAAAAAATCACTGTGTATAAAAGACACATTCAGATCTTTAAAACATCGTTTTAAGGTGTAGTATAACTTTGTAATTGAAGAGGTAATTGTATTCAAGGAATATATAGTCCGGAATTAGATGAATGCACATCTAACAATTTGTTTTTGTTTGTTTAATTGTGAATTGTCCCTCCCAAAAAAACTGTGTTAAAAAGGAAAAAGAATAAAATAATGCTAGATTCATCAATTGGTATGGTTTCCTGACCCGTTTATATGCTGATCATTTCTATATAGCCCTGTTATCTGTGTTATTTGTTTCTGAGCTAACCAAAGTATAAGGAGGGTGTTCAAAGTGTTAAGAGAGATAAAGACAGAGCCCTGCAGTGGTAAGAGTCACATCAGCAGGGGTCCAGAATACAAGGTCATCACGTGGTTCATGTAGGCTTTAGCTAGTTCCAGGAAGTGCATAATAAGTGAATACAGAGAGACAGAGCACTGTTTCTCCAGAACTAGCAGTCAATAAATGCATCTATCTATCCACACACACACACCACACCCCACCGATCCAACACACACACACCACACCACATCACACACACACACACACACACACACACACACACACACACACACACACACACACATGTATAGAGTCTAAAAATATCATAAACTTTGTTAGTATTATTGAATTAATCTTTCATACTTTTTTAAATGACTGTCCAACGGTCCTCTCATTGTACGTTCACTGTATTGTTAGATCTGTGAAGTTTTAATTATTGATGCTTTGTTATTTTTATTTTTTTTCTAGACATCATCTACATCTACAAGATTGTATGTGTTTAGTTATTTCTTACCTATTTCCTTGATTATTTTCTTTACATTCTACGTTTTGCACAGAATTTAGGTCAACAGTAATTTTTCTCCTAAATGTGCTTTGTAAAAAAATTAGAGTAGAGTTGTACCATCACACCCGGTATCTGGGAAACCTTCACTGTCACGTGTCAGTGAGCCATGTGCAGGGAACATGAGATGCACCATCAATATATCAATAAAGAGGGTGTGCAACTGTGTCAAAGCACAACACGGGAATCACGACAGTTTCCACATGGCCAACTGACATTACAGTTTTTACAGCTGCTAGGACACATTTCTCAATACTTAGGTCACGTTTGCAAAACTCCTCACACAATTCTCCTAACTGACCTTCAGCTTGGCAAAGCAGTTCATTTCACATTCAAAATGCACTACAACTACCAAAACACTTCATTCAGGTCTCAAATAAACTCATTCTTCCAGAACACTAGCAAAGGTTGACAGCCGACAAACACACTTTGTCACCCACAAAACAATGACCTAAAAAACACTAACAACATGTAGCATTACACAGTGTTTTCTTGTGTAAAACAAGGACACATCTCTGTTTATAATTTCAATATATGTTACTGGAATGAATCAGACATCATGCAGAATTCGTTAATATTTGTTTATGTATTTTTATTTTTTTGCACTAAGTAATCCCAAAATACAAGAATTTGTATACACACCATCCACTGATACACATACAATAGTAATGCTAATCTACTCGGTCTTCTCCATTTGGCCACAGGTTCTCATCCACATCACATCTTATGTCATCTAGAGCAATACACCTAGGCATCCCTGGCAATCTTCTGCTGATATGTCCAGGCATCCAGCATTCATTGCATCCAGGAGGGACATTTGATCATGTGGATGATGGTCGTAAACCTTCCACCGCCATGAGGAAAAGAATTCCTCTATGGGGTTGAGGAATGGAGAGTAAGGTGGGAGGAAAAGAGACTCCATTCTGGGATGGGCTGCAAACCACTCTGACTGCACGGGAGTGATGAAATGCCACATTGTCCCATACAGTTATAAATGTTGGCTGATTCCTTCTCTCCGCATCCCTTTCCTCACCTAGCACAACCCTTCCATAGAGATCATGCAGGAACGCAAGGAGCCGTTCAGTGTTGTATGGCCCAATCAGTGGTCTGTGTAGCAGCAGTCCATCAGTGGATATTGCTGCGCACATTGTGATGTTGGCACCCCTCTGGCCCGGGACATTCACTGTGGCTCTCTTCCCAATCACATTCCTCCCTCGTCGCCGTGCTTTGGCCAAGTTGAAACCTGCCTCATCCACAAAGATGAAAATGTGGTGTGTTTGCCTGCCTTCAATCTCCATGACTCTCTAACATAAATCCACAAGGCAACATAAGCTGTTACAGTAGTAAATTTGTATAATTGTCTTTGTGTGTGTTTGGTTTTGTTCAAAAACAGATCTGTATTTTATTGTGATCTTACCTGGACATACTGGTTCCTGAGTTGCTTGACATGTTCAGAGTTCCTCTCAAAAGGCACAGTGTACAACTGTTTCATCCTGACCTGATGTTTTTTCAGGACTCTAGAAATTGTTGTTATGCTTACACTGTGAATATTTGCGAAAGTAACGTTGTCTGCCAAGACTCTGTCTAATTTCAGTGAGTTTTATCCCATTGTTTCTGATGACCATATCAACAATGGCAGTTTCCTGCACATCAGTGAACATCCGTCCTCTCCCTCCTGTGTGAGGTAACCGTTGAGTCCTAAGCAGAAATGCAACAACAATTACACAAAAGCTTATTTACTTCTGAAATGTGCAAATGCCCCTGCAGAATACAAGTTACCTGTTGGTTTGCCGGAAAACTCTAACAATAGATGCCACTGTAGAGCGTTGCAGATTTGGCTGCACTCTCTGACCAGCCTCTCTCATTGAGTGACCATGATTTACTACATGATCAATTACAGTAGCTCTGATCTCATCTGAGACTACAGCTCTTGATCTTCCTCTTATTCTTCTTCCACCACGCATACGTATTCCTCGCCCCCTCCCAGCCACTCTTCTTCCTCTTTCAGCCACTTCTCCATTTCTGGCTGGGTCCATGTTTACATCACAAAACAAACCTATTCAGCAGTTGTCTCCTTTTGTAATGAAATTGAAGGAGTAACACCTGTGTAGATGTTCATCTACAATGAGAATCAGCTGTGGCTGGTTAAACTGCATTTTTAGATTTAAAATATGTTTCAATAAAATATTGCTGTTGAATTTTGCTGTCTTTTCAAGTTTTGCATTGTGTTATTGTTTTGGCCATAAGTTTAACAGTTTTGAAAACAGTATGTAAGCACATGCAAAATGTCCTGTACGTACAAAGATTTTTGGCAGTTGTTGTGTCTGAGTGAGAAAATAATTCATGAAATTTGAGAGATGTAGTCATTGAATGCATTTTGTGCCAAAACAATGATAACTGGTCCTCAGTTTAGCCCACATAGACTTCTGTTGTGCTCACTGTGTGAGGAGTTTTGCAAAAGTGACCTAAGTATTGAGAAATGTGTCCTAGCGTCTGTAAAAAACTGTAATGCCATGGAAATCTCTCCCTCTCTCTCTCTCTCTCTCTCTCTCTCTCACACACTCACACACACACACTCACACACACACACACACACACACACACACACACACACACACACACACACACACAGCTCACACCCATTTCATTGGGTGACAGCAGATCAGATTAATTTTGATAGACATACTAATATTATGACATCTGTGTGACAGCGTGTGTTTGTTGTATTTTTAGTCCATCAGAAGAAAAATAGTTTAGATGTCTTGAACATAATTAATCCCAAATTCAGAATAACATATCTTGTATCTTTGGAAACTCTTAAATCACCTATAAAACTAGTACAGAATTACACTCAGCAGCCACTTTATTAGGTACACTGTGCTAGTACTGTTTTGACCCCCATTTTGCCTTCATACCTGCCTTTATTCTTTGTTGTACATATTGAACACGCTATTATAGAAAATCCACATTGACATGATAGTATCACACAGTCGCTGCAGATGTGTCAGCTGCACATCCATGATGTGAGCCTTTACAATAAATCCCAGAGGTGTTCCACTGTTATCTGGTGACTCTGTGCAGTGAACTCACTGTCATGTTGAAGAAACAAGTTTGAGATGATTTGAGCTTTGTGACATGATGCACTATCCTTTCCAAAAACCATCTCAACATCAAAGGAAGGACATAATCAGCAGCCGTATTCAGATAGACTACCCTGCACACCTTGGTTGTAGCAAGCCTTTACAGGTGTTACTGTCAAGTCTTGACCAACTCTACCTGCTTAAATGCCCGGGCTGGTTAAATATTTGCACTAATGAGGTTTTGAACAGGTCGACCTAAACAAGTGGCCGGTGAGTATAAAAGTCCTGACTTCTGCAGGCTAAGGTGACTGATTGACCAACACTGCCATCTAATGGTAATCAAAGGAAGCACAAGGCATTTGAGGAAAAGCAGAAGAGGAAGAGGATACTGAAGACACTGCGCATGTCTATGTGTAAAAATAGTTCAGCGCAAATCCATCTGAATCACCTCAATTGTTCAGTTCCAATTATTTGTCTACTGTATGTACTATTTGTGTATTTGTATGTATGTTGTAATGCGGTCTGTTTTAAGGTGAGAACTAGCATACAGAATTACATTATGTGACTGCATAATGACAATAGAGAATCTGTCTCATAAGGTTTCCTAACCACCTCTGACAACTGACGGCTCTGGCTGCTCATCTTCAAGCTGCAGCTGGGATCTCACAGTGCTTTATCTGACTAGAACCACTGCTGTTAGCTCACAAGTTAGCATATCAAACAATCTGACATATATCAGTGTGGAGCATGTGTTCAGTGCCAAACCTTGAGTATCCCCCCAAACATTCTGTTTTCTTAGATCAGGAACTAAAATTAAAAATTCATGAGGACAATGCAACATTGACAAAAACCAAAATAATTTATTATTTTCAAACCCAGAGGCAATTTGTGGTTACAGTCATAACAGATAACTGATGTGCATTTTACACATAGTGTACACTACCACTATCAACACAATGCTAACACTACACTACCTCTACGACTACATCCATTACTCACTTGAACTACCACTTAAAGTAAGACTATCCATACTATCAAAACATCAGTACATCAAAAGAAAAAAAAAGAAAAACGAAACAATACATTTGCACTTGTAGCACCATTCACTGCATTACACTACAGATGAAAAGAATAATTTAAAACTTGTGTGGGCTACTATAACATACTTCACAGGCTTGTGTTTCCATGTGCCTCTCTCTGAAAGCCTGGAAGAGGCAGTTTCTTTCAGGACCACTATAGCTGGCCACTTGTGCAATAATTTGTGCCTAAAGAAATTCTCTGTGTAGCATCATAGCATGGTTCTGAACCATGGTTTTTGTGTTCTGCTTCTGATTTAGGGGAGTTGTTGCACTGTTGCATAAGAAAATGACAGAAAAACAGTACACATATGAATGACAGAGATCTTTTTTAACTTAGAAAGGGACGGGACCGTAGTAGGCGGTGTACGCGGCCACAATGCCGGAAGTGTCGGCCATCTCGTCGCAGGCAACGTTCAGCTCACACACCTCTCTGAGGCTGAAGGGTGGTGGAGAGAAATGGTTTTAGATGGTGCATGTATGTACCGCATTTTACTTATGAATATTGACTTTTGTAGCAAGAAACTGCAAAGTGAAAGAAAACGGCTGTACCTTTCCAGCTGCAGAGGGGAGAGGTTACCAGCTGGAGCGGCTCTTCGGCTTCTCAGAAGAACAGCGGCCAGATCTCTCTTCATCACCACTGGATTGGCTGAAGAGTCAAAGATTGCAACTTTAGACTTTTACTTTTTTCACGTTTAAATTCTAAAACTATGCAAAGCTTCTATCAAACAAATCTGCTACCCACCCTCAGAACTGGCTGACTCTGAGGAAGATGAGGATGACGACGATGATGAAGAAGAGTCAGAGCCAGAGTCTGATGCAGAGGAGTCGGACTCAGAGGACTCGGAAGATTCAGAGGACTCTGAAGACTGTGAGGACTCAGAGGATTCAGAGGACTCTGAGGATGAGGAATCGGATGCTGAAGAGTCTGAGGAAGAGTCAGATGAGGCGGAATCGGACTCAGAGGAGGAAGAGGAGTCGGAAGCGGAGGAGGAATCAGAAGCGGCAGGGTCAGCAGGTGCAACATCAGCAGCTGTGTCGGCATCGGGGTCCACGACAACCTCGGGTTCCACCGCTGATGAAAACAAACAATGGCATACGTTAATCGTACTGTAGGTGCTCACATCGCCCCTAAAAAGGTCGAGAACGATTCTCAGCTTCACAGCATTAACAAGAGTTTGTCCTTACCTCCCATGGACCAGCACACTGAGAGAAGAGCGCAGATGGAGAGGAGAGTTAGAGCCTTCATGATGTCTTGTAGTTAGTGTCTCCTTGTAGACAACTCGATTCTTTTACAGCTTCTTCTTCTTCTTCTTTGCTTTCCTCTGACAGCTTGTTCTGTTTCTTTCTCCCAAGTCGAGGTCAATATATACTGTAGTCCACCTCTCTTGTCAGACCAGACCCACACAATGAGATAATCCTCTGATTGGCTGGGGAATCAAATGTCACCGTTTCCGCTTCCATTTATCATGAAAACTCACATAAACATCCAAACAGCTCCTGGCACAGAGTCCAAAAACTCATCCAACAGCCACAGCCACAAACATTTCTGGCATTTGACATTACGTACAGTACATGGCAACACATGTAAACCTGTGAGTACGAGCATATGTTGACAGAATGATGGATGAATTATTCCCTACACTCTTTGTGGAAGTGCTGTTTTCTCCACAACGTGCGCGTGTGCAAATATGCATTTTTCACATACAAAGAAAAAACTCATCAGAAATAGTTAAAGATAACTTTTGAAGAACTTGAACGACCTGTAGATCAATTTTGAGTTAAATGTCTGAATAGAGATCTCAAAATACTTCCTTTTTCTTGCTTTTGGATAAACTCCACAATATATATATATATATATTTAGTAATATTTTCTCCAACAAAAAATGCAAAAACTTTTTTAGGGCAAAACGAATCATTTTTTATATACTTGTCTTGTTTACCAGTCTTATACATCCCCTTCAAATTCCTTTAAGTCCTGACCGTCATCGCTGAAGTATAAATAATACAACAAACCCTGAAAGTCCAAACTGGTGCTATTACAAGATTTCTATAAAATATCCTTAACATTTAATTGGATTTTAATCCAGACGACCCACTGCAGGGCTGCCTCTTTAACATCAAGGTTGCCAGGTCTGCCATTGCTGTTATGTTTCTATATTCCTTGCCCCAGATGTGATCTCCCACCCACACAAACCCCAAACTATAGTCTGAGCCTACCACAACCTACTAATCGAGTGACACGGAACAGCAGTGAGCCTCATTATGCGACAGAGCTTAATTAGAGTGTTGCAGAGTCCCACTCGAAACCGCAGTCAAACGCTATTTACAGATCCATCTCGGCCCAGGTCCTGGAGAGATCCAGTGCACGGCTATGGCTTACCAACACCAACCAGCGGCCCAATGCACAGTGTCAGTCAGCGTATTTCAGCATATAGAGAGATAAATTTAGACAACCCCCATGTGTTGGACGCACAGCGTTATGCACGCGGGTTTGGATGCAGTTTTCTGTTTGTGCGATATATTCGAGTGCGGCTTTGGTGGCTTGTATATTTTTAAAAAAGGTATTGGAGTTTGCAGCTTTGACCTAAACCATATTGCATCTTAAATACTGTGTAGATAACCAAACTTTCACACACACATATCACTTGACTCGTGTATATACATATTTATCTCAAAGAGCCCCGAATGGCTTCATTTGTCATGTAGTGAGCCAGATCCAGTGGTGCAGAGTGACCTTGTTGTCCTTTGTGCTTCGTAGTCTAGCGTTATTCCTGGTGTCTAGGATTTGTTTTGGACTTCATGCCATGTAATTTCAGTGTCTCGTCCAGTGTCCATTTTTGTGGATTTTTGTGGATTTAGTACTCGGGGGACACAGTTGGAGAAAACAATTGTGATAACATCCCCGAGGAGGCAGGAAATGCAGCAGACACAGTTCCTCGTTGCTGCCGCATCCTGGCTTTTAATTAATATCATGTAGACATCAAGTAACGCTCTCAGTTTTTCACAGTTGTCCCAGCTCTTGTGCATCTAGCAGATTTAAATACAACTAAAACATGTGATAGCGACTGTACTGTGTATGAACACAGCAGTCAAGTCATATCAGTGATGAGCATCTTTTTCTAAAGCAGATGATGTAATATCATCACAAGTCAAATGTCATCATTTTCCCCTTTTTGCATATTTTTCTTTAATTTAAGAACTTCCTACAAATGTATTTTTAAATCACATCCCCTGAGATACATAATGTTTCAGGGAATGATTTCGGCATTCCAAAGATTTTTTCATTCAGTTTTCATGCTCCGAGCTACCGGAACAATCTATCAAATGATCTGAGGCCGAACTATGAAGCACTTCCTCACCCTGGCTTTTGATTACATCGTCTTATCACTAAAATTTAATTTAGTAAATGATCCAATATGTTGTTGTTGTTGGAACTTTTTTGATAAATCCAATGATTTTTCTCTGTTTCATTGTACTTTTCCATTGTCTATTTGCACATGTATGATTATCAGTATATTTAGTCATATCATAACCAGTAAAAATGCAAAAAAAAACTTACAAAGAAACTCTTTTGAGAAAACGACATAGAGCATATGCTGTTGCATATTGACTTTATCGCAAACACATTTTACTGCTAATAGTTAGCAGTGAATTACAGTATCAACAAACAACTAAAAGAAAAGTCAAAGAAACAATAGTTGAATTACAAAGTGATTCATTAAGTATGTAAATAGTAATAAGCAATAAGTATTAAGTAAAAAAAAAAGGTAAATTAATTTTCAGCCTGTGGGGCTAAATTTAAAAACAAAACAAATTTAACAAAGCACAAAGATCTCAATCAGAAAATGACCTCTTCACATTTGGTCTGAAGATATGCTCTCATGTAGAGAAATAAATTCCTGAGAAGTTATCATTTCCCTTTTTTAAGCAGGGACAATTTCTCGTTATTGTCAGTTTGCTGAAATTTTGTTTCACCTTTCAAAGGAAAATATCTCTAACTACAAGACAGTCAGTTTTTGTTCTTGTAAATACTCCCACGACACTTCAGTGGGGTTAAAATCTGGAATTTCTTTTCTTGGCTAACCATCATTTGCTTCTCTTTGAGCTTTGTGTAGTTTACACAGAATCAGTATCTAGTAAAGACGTCTATATCCATCAGACAGATGGCCTCATGGGTGATGGATAAGTAGAGCCATTCTTACTGGAACTCTTATCCATACCAGCTTTATTCCTGTTGCATGATGCACATGCCTCATATCTTTGCAACAAACAACTTTCAAATGACCAGTTAGAGGACTGTATTCAGCATTTTTTAAAACCATTACCTCAGGCTGCGTGTGGAAGCTCGGAGAAAAGCATGACATTTCCTTTTGTTCGTGTTGTGTCTGCAGTAAGGTACCTAAAATACCCATAAGATATTTCAGCAACATTTAAATATTACAGTGTAACATCTGAAAAGAGTAAGAAACTGTCGGGCACGGTGCTGTTATACAACAGTGTTACCTCAAGAGCCAGTTCTAGCTGTTCCTTTAGTATATTAAACAAACAAAAAACAACAAACAATTTACAGTAAAAATTATCCAGCTTAAATAAAAGCATAACAAGTTTTTTGATTTTTAGCAGTTAAATTTTAGTTGTGCTTAGACACAAAATTTAAAAATTACATTATAATACTGGACATGGATTTATAATGAAGCAGCTATGTTATTACATCCATCCATCCATCATTTTCTGCCACTTATGGGAGTTTGGCTTGGGGGGGGGGGGGGGGGGGGGGGGCAGCAGTCTAAACAGAGGCCTTCTTTCTCCCCTGTCACCTCCTCAAACTCTCATGGGAGAACAGTGAAGCATTCCCAAGCTAGCTGTAAAGATATAGAGATATATCTCGCCTGCATTTATTGGGTTTCTCTTCCTACTTGGACATGGCTGAAGAACCTTAAACATGAGCAATGCTGCGGGAAGTACAGTACAGTAACCCCTGCATATGCAAAAAAACTGATAAATGTATTTTAAATTTCAAAAATGATTCATGTCATTATTTAGGGTTAGGTTTAGGTTTTGGTTAGCTGCCCACACATAGGTTATTGTGTGTGTATGCACATCTTGACTGCTGTGTCTAAAGAAACCTCGTAGTTGAAAGACTGGTATACTTTTTAAGTGTTTCATAATCAATTTGCTCACCTGTGTTTCTGCCTCACATGTGTTGCACTAAGCGTGCGCGCACAAACACTCATATATTCAGCACCCCCAGTTTCAAGCCCCTTCAAACAGTTCTGCCCAGGAGATAATCCTGCAGGCATCTTAGATGCTAAAATGCCTCAGCTTCCTTCGTTTGATGTGGAGAAGAAGTGTCTCTATTCTGAGGCGCTACTGACTGAGCACCTCACCCTATGTCTAACAGATGGCCTGAAACCTTTTGAGGGAAGCTTGTTTCTGCTACCTGTATCTGTGATCTCATTCTTTCTGGCATACAGTGCTTGTTTCCATAACTAAGGGTACGAACATAGATCAACTGCTAAGTCATCAGCTTTCCTTTCATGCTCAGCTCGCTTTTCACCATAACAGATGGCAGTACTTGCATCACTGCTGACGCTGCAACTATCTGAATGTCAATCTCTAGATCCCTTGTTTCCTCCCTCATGAACAACCACCTGAGACACTTGCACTCTTTCACTTTAGGCAGCAATTTATTCCCCACCCAAAGTGGATTCTTCACCGTGTTTGGGGGGAGAACTATGGCCTTAGATTGCTTCACACTTGGCTGTAAAGTGCCCCAGTGCAAAATGAGATCCTGAGACCACATCCATCTCAGCTACACCTAGAAATTCTTTTCTAGGTAGTAGTCCAGCTGCCATCATGAATGAGTTTAATTTATTGTTAGCAATAAAAACTAAATTTACCAGAGTTTATATAAAACTCAGTGACCCCAGCCACAGTCATACCCCTTGTCTCCATACCCTGCTTCCTCTATGGAAGGTGTGCCAGTGGGATTGAGGAGATCCTCAAAGTATTTTTTCCACCACCTGACTGTATCCTCAGTTAAGGTTGACAGCAGTCTGCCCCCTCTGCATACAGAGTGGGTGGGAAGATGCTTTCCCCTTCACTGACTAAAAATTTGTAAGAGTTGTGCAGAGGATGGAGCTTTTATTTCATGGCATCACGAAACTTCAGCAACTGCCAGAGTAGGGCTCTGTTTGATCTCAAGGTGCCTGTCAGCTACATCAGCCTCACCCAACACAGCAGTGGTGTTGGACATCTCATGGACTTCTAGCACATCCTCACTGCACATTTTGGCACACGAGGTCTGTATGGTGCTGAAGCCGGTCCTCTTTTTCATCACCTGATCCATCAAACCACCACAAGACACTTGTGTGACGTCCTGTTTCGACAAACAGAAGGTTTTTGTGGCATTCAGGAGGAAGAACAAAAAAATGTATTAGGTTGAGCTCTCCTGCAGGAAGCTCTAATAATACATTATAGCTATCTACATTTTTTCTGCATGTTTAGATGCCATCTGCATCTTTCAAAATAAAGGCTATTTTTGTAAATTGGATGGATGGGTCTTCACACTTACCACAAAACCTTTCATCAAGCCAGCAAAACACATTTCCTAAAAAAAACCATCGATATTAAACTGCTGCCCCCCACACACACTACTACTACTACACAACCTCACACACATACCATCTATTTAATAAGCATATGAAGCTACAACTTCATACTGATAATAAAAATGAAAAACACTTGTGGCTTTTGCTTTTTTGTGTGCCGCACAAAGTAAGGGAGTAATAAAAGTTTTGTTATACAAGCAGTAAACACACATACACACAGTAATCTAAATCTGTAAAGTACATCGATGTGGTTTCAGAGCATTGCACACTATAAATATATGGAGGGAAAGTCTTTTTCTTTCTGCCCTGTGTACAGGAGCTGCATGCAAAAAGATCTTTTGTTAAAAGGGTTGGCGTAATAAGCAAATGCTTCAGCCAGTACCTTTTGATTAGCCTTGTCTCATGCTTTCTTGCTTTGTGGTAGATCTTTGTTCTGTATTCATTGAGATATTTGAATGCTAATCAATAAAATCAACATCAAATCAAAAAATGTGCAGTAAAGAATTTTTGTTTTCTGTCAAATACATTACCACTTCTTTTCAGAAGAATAAACAAACAGCATCATGTGACATTTTATGCCTTTTTTCTGAAAAACTGGGGAACACCAGTTACACACTTGGCTAAAGATGGTTACCTACAGTATACTTATTGCTTACTTATTAGAGACTTGTCTTACTGAGAGGCCAGTTTTAGATGCAGATTTATGAGGTTTGCTTTGGGCTGTAAGAGCCAAGTTACTGCTTAGTTTAGCCCAACAGGACCGTGAGAGCCAGAGAACAGAGAGGATCGTGTTTGGGTTCCGCAGCAGGAGGAAGAGATTGTTGCTTCACATGTCAGATGTCATGAAAGATGGCCCTGAGGCTTATACCATCAATCCCACAAGCTCATGAGCTCGCTCAT
This sequence comes from Haplochromis burtoni, assembly GCF_018398535.1. Lineage (NCBI taxonomy): Eukaryota > Metazoa > Chordata > Actinopteri > Cichliformes > Cichlidae > Haplochromis > Haplochromis burtoni. The sequence continues at coordinate 99,926 of NW_024582842.1, forward strand.
GAATCTAATACTGTACCTACAATAGTGGAAACTACAGAATCAAGCAGCTGAAGCTGTGGCCTTATCTTGTCCATGATCACCAGCTACAGTAATATAGGTGGTGTCATATTCTTTTTTTTAAGAGTTTCTACATCCAGTGGATTCAACTCAGGTCAGTGATATTTATGAAGCACCAATTCAGTAATATTAGAGAGAAAACCACAATAATCATATAATCAGTTGTAAGAAAAATTTGCCAACAGTGGGAAGGAAAAACTCCCTTTGGGAATGGGAGGCAGAGCCTTCAGGCCCCTCTTCTGTGAAACCATCTCCCAGGTTGGATGTGGGAGACAGCCACCCTCTTTACTTTTAAAATTACGTTTAAAACTTTACTTTTTGATAAAGCTCATAGTTTGGGCTGGATCAGGGTATCCTGATCCTCCCTTAGTTATGCTGTAATAGGTTTAGGCTGCTGGGGTAATCCCATGACTATTTCTTTTTCAGTCAATTTATACACCACACTGTATTTAATCATTAGTAATTATTAATACCTGCCCCCCTCCCACAGTGTGTCCTTTGTCCTGTCTTCTTCCTGTCGGAGTTTGCTTCCAGCAAAAAGGGACATTTTCCTTCCCACAGTCACTTAGGCTACGTCCACACTAGCCCGGATAGATTTGAAAACGGTGTTTTCGTCTGAAAACGCTCCGCGTCCACACTAGCGTTTTCAGTCGTTTTTACAGAGCTGTGCGTCCACATTGAAAAGGCCCAAAACGCTTACGTTCCAGTACTGCGCATGCATGAAACGCAAGAAGATTCGGCCTGTCTCATTTCTGTCTGCCGTTTATTTACTTTCCGGTTCGTTGAAACGTTGCGGCAAAATGTTCAGGAAAAGCACCGAGATTTTTAAATGGACTAGCAATGAGTGTGGACGTAGCCTTAGTGCTTGCTCATTGGGGGTTGAATAATTGTTGGGGTTCTCTCTGTATTATTGTAAGGCTGTTGTTATTATTTGGTGTTATTTAAATAAAATTGAATTGAACTGAATTTTCAGGAAGCTTTAAGAACATAAAAATGAATAACAATAGTCCATCCATAAAGTAATACATTAGACTGTTTCTAATTTTACAAATAAACACAGCACAAATGAAAGAAAACACTTCTACATGTTTAATGTGCACACTGAAGGACACATTCAATTAAAATTAATTCAGTTTTATCACAACAACAGTAGCCTCAAGGTGCTTCATATTGTAAAGATGTTACAATAATTCGAGAAAAAAGAGCTCCTCATATAGGAGCTCCTAGGAGCAAGCACTTTGGCAACATTGTAAAGGAAAAACTCCTTTTAACAGGAAGAAACCTAAAGCAGAACCAGGCTCATGGACTGGCGGCCATCTGCCACGACTGGTTGGGAGTGAGTTTTGTTGAGCAGAACATCTGCAGTTGGCATGGCTGCAGTCTGTCTGCTGCACTGAAGACATATAAGGTAAAGAGCAACAGAAACTACATGTACTTAAACTCTATGCTCTGAGGAAAACAAAGCAAATAACAGTTTTTGCTTGTTTTTAAGAGGAAATGATGGAATTATTTATGTGTTTTTTTTCTTCCCATACCCATACTCTCCAAATGTTTGTCAGCTTGTCCCACCTGCATCCAGAACTAAATTACCAAATTATTAAAATTAACAGCCGCCAAAGTTTCAATTTAAAAACAGCCTTAGCAGAATTTCTAAGAAAATCATCTGTAAACCACAGGAGGCCATGCGATTCTGTATTAAATCATGTGTTCTTTGTATTTTGATGTGATGACAGAAGGAACCTTGATTAAAAAATGACAGTAACATAAACACAATAAATGCAAATAAAATCATACTTTAATTTCTGGTGATACAACATCTTGTTTATTTAAGAGGAGCACGAGAGGGGCAGCAATATTTAATATCAGACGTAAGGAAACGTGAACCCTACAGAGGCTTTAACTTACAATTTGCCCTTTTGATGAAAACGCTGTCATGTCTGTCCGCCCCCAGCACTTTATGTAACACTGCCTCATCTGTCAGCCGTCTCACTTGTAGCCGTAAACAAACTCAGATGGCGGGGGACACATACTGTATATTCCATCTGGTCTTGGAGAAATGTTCACCTGCCAGGCTTTCCCGATTCCGCCGGATGTATCCGCTTGGCAGCGCAGCACCACTAATTATACTGATCCCAGTCTGGGCCTTGAAATTCCCTTCTTGCTTGAGAGAATATTTTTGGGAACAGCCCAAACCTTTTTCACTCTTGATGTCTACAGCCCATCTGTTGTTCTTTTATAGAACTTTTACAGCCTCTGTAGCTAAATATGCTCCGTTTTTTAGATCCTGATATGTCTTGTAGTGAAACTTTACGTTAATCTTGAATTAGATGCCCCGCTTTAGGGCTGTGTGTGATTTTCATGTTAGTTTATATTGTACAGATGGTGTTTTTCACTTTATTTGAACACTGTTCCCCAGACTGAATCATTCGAGAAACTACCACTTACTACAGTGCTTCCATCCACATCTTCCCAGCATGCTTTCTGTCAGTCTCTCTGAGGTTGGTGTGTTGTGGCTCTGACAATAACATTAGTGGACAAGACTAACAAACTCCGCCAGATCACTGCGACTTGCGGCCAGTGACTTGTGGTCAACTAACCAGACTGCAGACGGACTCACACTCGTGTAAACAGGCAAAACATAACAAATACTGGAAAATAAATAAGGACACATAATATACTTATGGACACTCATAAATATAAACAATTTCCTGTCTGCTCAAAGGGTATAAGTCCTATGAGAAAAGAGACATCAATCTAGTTTTTTCATTCAAATTTACTCATTTTATTTTGTAAATAAGAAGCTCATTTTCATCTTGAGTCCTACAGCTCTGTTTTAGGCTTTTCTTCAGCCTCTTTCATCCCCTGAAAAAAATAAATAAATAAAGGTGCAATAAGTGAAATACAGAAGACAGCTTATCAATTCAGCATTATTCAGAGGAAAGTTCAAAGTCTTGCAATTCATGAATAAACTACAATCATGGCAGCTACACTGATGCATTATGAGCACTTTCATTTACGCTGGCCACATCTGTTTGTTTTTTTTAAGTAATTTAATCCTGAACATTATAAATGTATTCATCTTTTAGCATTTTAGAAGACAGCGTCTGGGGGAAGCAACATATTTATAAGCTAAATGGATTCCTTTATTCAAGTAAATATGTGATTGAACCATTTATAAAAGGAAGATGAGAGTCAAAGCTTTTCCTTTTAAAGTATATCTGCAGCTGAGAGCTTAAAAAAAGCCCACCAGAAACTGAACGCAAAATAAAAAGCAAGCAAATAGCAGTGCCAGGTTTTCTTTCTGTCTTAATACATCTTTTGATGACACATTTTGGATTAGACTATAACAACTATAATCTGAAGTAGAGAAAGAAGCATTAACTCATCGATAGGTTCATCAGCAATTGTGCTCTCTAAAAGATTATTATGATTAAACCTTTAAGCAGATTATGCTTTCTTGTGTTTTGCTGTTATTTTTGCTTCTTTTTTTTTTTTTAGGGCTGATTCATTTAATGAATATGATGTCAGTTGAATTCAGATTTCTAATGCCACAGTTTAGTGATGTGGAAACTCACAGCCAGCTGGAGCTCTGTGGGGTGTAACAGAGCAAACTGGTATACACAGAGGGGGGGTTTCCTGTCTTTTGTGTGGCTCATATATGGAAGATGGCTCATGGTACATTACTAGTGTAGCCTAATGCAATTGCAATTTTTCCTGGAGGAGACTGACCTCTGTTTGTTCAAGAGAATGATCATTTTGCCATAATAAATTAAAATCTTCAAACTGGATTTGTATACACCGCAACCATAGATGTGTTCGGTCAAGAGCAGTGACTGAGCTTTAGTAACAGCTGCTCACCTTCAGTTCTCCTCGTAAGAAAGACTCACAGAACTCCCGCACTCGCTCTGTAGAAATTTCTCCTTCCGGTAGAAGCCACTTTGTGTCAGAGTTACCATCGTAGATGCCAACTCGTGGGAGGTCCTTCGGCTTGAGGCCAAAGTACTCGAGTGGCTTTAAGTTGGACTTCAGCGCTCCATTAAGCAGCACGAACAAGAACTGGAACACAGGCGGTTCATTTTACATAATTAGATTAGATCAAGTTATTTGATTTTTGGCAGAATGTAATTAAAGAATTTTGTATCCCTGTCTATACTTTCGTTGGCCAGATTGAATAAGTTCTACTTGGTCCAAAGTCTTGCGTGTCAGCTTAATTGCTTATTCAAAAAGGGTCTGTAAGTGTAGATGTGAGATGGATAAAAGGATGTAGAATAAAGTGCTGTATGAAGGATGCACGTGGTTTGCAGTCTAATGATCAACTAGTATAGAAACAGGCCACACAGTTTTGTGTGTGTTCCACCACAGCGCATTTTAAATCAAACAATCAAGATGTGACTGAAGTGCAGACTCTGAGTTTTAGCTTAAGAGGTTTAACAAAAGTATTTCATTTACTGTTTAGGATTTAGTAATTGGACAAATTAACACGATTTTATATTAAAGCTGTTGGTTAGCACTGAGGCCTCACAACAAGCAGTTTCCAAGTTCCCACCTGTGTGGTGTTTGCATGTTCTCCCTGTGTTTGGTTTCCTCTCACTGTATGGGATTGGGCTAATAGGGGATTCTGAATTGACCACATGTGTGAATGGTTGTCTGTCTATATGTTAGCCCTGCGATAGATTGGTGACCTGTCCAAGATGTAACCTGCCTCTCACCTAAAGGCAGGAAATTGATATTTAAACCTCATAAATTCATATTTATTCCTGCCATGAGCTGCAGACTGTCTTCAGTAACTGAACAGGAATGCCTATTGGATTCAGATCAGGTGACTGACTTGGCATGAGCAACGCACACCTAAGCCGGTTCCATTAGTAGCCATAATGCCATAACATTGCCATGTTTGACTTGATAACGTGTTATGCTCTTATGCTTACCCAGTTACCTTGAAATTAAAGCGAGAATTAAAGACTGTCTAAAAATGAAAGTAATTCCTAAACAGTCAATACTTTTTTTGTTAAACCTCTTTAATTAAAGCTGAAAGTCTGCACTTCAGTCACTTATGGATTGTTTGATTTTCAATCCACTATGATGATGTACTGAAGCAAAAAAAGCCAAACCTTATTGTATTCTCATGAGCCCTTTCTATTTCCACACTCCAGTGTGAAGCTGATCGATGCATATAGCACTCAGATTTATTCAAAGCTGCTCTTCTACACCTGAATTACACTAAGGAATATTCTCACTTTGCCTGTGTACTCGGGTGCCAGGGCTCCCAGTCGCTCCTTGAGCTCAACAAAATCTTTGCTCCCCCTGTTGGCAAGGAGCAGGAGATGTGTCTTCACCTCTGAATTGAACAGACCCACTGCTGTCTGAGAGGAACAGAAGAGAAAAGGGAGTGATGAGGACATAGAAAAGAGTGGGGTTCAAAATGTGACAAATAAAATTCTAACAATCCACCTTTTTCCAGGGATTTTGTGTGATGGATCTTTGCTTTTTATTCATTAATTTTTCAATTAATTAAAAGTATTTGAAATGTTAACTTAACAGATAATATTAGACAGAAGGAGAGGACCGTGAAGAAGACATGAGTGGGACCTACCACTTGGCTGTACTCTGTGATGTATCGGATCTCGTTCACAGAAATAAAGTTTACAAGACCGTCAGCTTTTAAGTCCTTGGCCTCAGAAAGATCAATGTTCTCCTGGTGGTTATCTGCCTGCAAGCATCACACACAGCATCACCATCGCATTCATGAAAACAGACATCGCACATCGTTTATTACTGAAAATATGTGCAGTACTTTTCTGAAGAGAGTGATGGCATCTGAGGAGAGGTTGTACTCAGCCCACACCTCCTTCACGGAGCAAATGGCTGCGGGGACAGAGCTGACTTGCTTCACAGCCTCCACCAGTTCTTTATAGCCATAACTCTCCTCTCCCTGGAACAAAGAGGGAGACCGTTTCAACCTCCTCTCATAACTTACCATGTAAATTCATTTTTTTTTCCTTCTTTTTCTCCCCCTCACTATTTGTTTGTTACTGTTTGTCCTATCTTATGTAAAATTTGAGCAAGAACACCAGTGTCTCCAGGGGGACACTAGAAACCCTCAACAATTTGGAAAGTGCAGCTGCCAGGGAGAAAAGACAGATGAGGCTGACTCAAAGGAAGGTGAATCATGTCTATTTCTGAGAGTCTGTTGCATGAGCTCTGGCAGTCCGTTTTCTCATTTCGCAGCCTGTAATATGTGTTCATTCTCAGTGAGTCACAGCACCAATATTTTTGTCTCTTATTGCCTTCAGCATCATGGTCCGGCTATGAACTGTCCTTGTGTGCTCTCTGTCTTTCTCCTCCACTATCCTCTCTTGAACCTTCCCCTCGTCTCTGCACTTGTTTATGAGAGGAGCAATGGAGCCAATCCCACAGATCTTCAGATGCCTATGTATTTCCTGTCAAGTCTGCCATCTTCCCCCGCACACAAAGTCTGGCCAAAGACCTCGCCACCGTGGGACAGCCAGCCACCCTGTGTCCTCACAGCACCAGCACTGCCAAAGGTGTGGCCACGGGAAGCAGATCCTTTTTCAAAACATATTCGTGACAGCAGCATCACCGAGGCCGGGGTGCAAACAAAGGCTGTATTTCTGGAGACCTCACGGTCTCACTCTCAGCTAATTTGTCTCATCGTGTCTGGGTTTCCACATGCATGTTAACATAATAAACTAAGCCGCAAAACAGCTACTGTGGGCTTTGCTTTAAAAAAAATCCCCAAACTTATCTGAGTCTATGATTGAGACCTTTTTTTATTCACATGCAATTTTCTTGTCTGACCTCCAGGAATCCGATGACCACCACTTCAGCAGAGTCGATGAAGGCTTCAACATCTTTGGTGTTATTCAGTCCAGGAAGGGCGCTGTCTGAGGCAGGAAGACAGGAGACACACTAAACACTCAACTGTGCAGAGAGATTTTACTTCCTTTTTTCAGTGTCTCAATAAGACCGGGAAACAAAGTCTGCACTCACTTAGTGACACACACATACATATGCAGTATATAGGACAGGGGTCTCCAATTCCAGGCCTCGAGGGCCAGTGTCCTGCAGGTTTTAGATGTGTCCTTGATCCAACACAGCTGATTTAAATGGCTAAATGACCTCCTCAACATGTCCTGAAGTTCTCCAGAGGCCTGGTAACAAACTAATCATGTGACTCAGGTGTGTTGACCCACGGTTAGATCTAAAACCTGCAGGACACCGGCCCTCGAGGCCTGGAGTTGGAGACCCCCGATATAGGATGTCAGTGCTTATACTATAAAGAAAAATGTCCTTACAGGCTTGTGTCATCTCTAGTAGGACTGTCGAAGGCCATAGTGGTTGACCTTTAACCTGCTGACTGCACTACCACGACTGCTAGTCTTGAAGGCATGCTGCTAGCACTGCTAATACATAATAATGTAAATGGCTGATATCAAAATGTATAGAATGAAAGTCCTGGACTTTCCTTCTTATTGGTAGTCCACCAATATTCCAAATTGGAAACAATAAATCTGCGTCTGCATGAGAATTATAAGAAAAAAACGAGGCACCAAAAAGGAGTCTTGTCGATGGAAACTGATTTTGCTTTGTGCTAGATTTTAGGAGGCATAAGGAATTTTAGTAATTGAGTCTCAGAGAAAAAACCCCAAAACATAATAAATTGAGTCTTCATCATAATGCTTTTACTTCTACTAAAGACTTTGTAAAGTATTTTTGTATTTGAAGTTTAACCTATTCAATAAATCTTTGTGGATTTATTGACTGCTATAGAATGTGACCTATTTGTTTACAATGAAATGCAATTTTATGTTTTACTAAAATGCAAAGAAACAACACTTTGTACAGTTTGATCTGATCTTTTCAGTGATGGGCTATTTTTAGGGTCTGTTTAACCCAGAAGATGGCATCTCACACAAAAGAATTAAAGAAGCGACATAGCATATTTTTTTAACCCTTTAAACCCCAAATCATCAAATAATTCAAGAAAAGTCAAGTTTTTTTTTAAAATGTAGAGGTTATTGAACCTTCTGATGAAATAAAATAAATGAAATAGTACTTTGTATATAAGAGTTTTAATTTTTCTCATATTTGCAACATCTGAGGTTTTTTTTCCAATGTAATGCTTAAAAATGTATCGTGCCAGTTTTACTTTTTTTTTTCAGGGGAAATCAGAGTGATGATGCTAAAGTCTCAAAAAACTAACCCAAACTGTTAAAATATGATACACTTACAAGGATACAAGGATAAATACATGAGCATCTGTAATTGTTATGATTCTTTCTTAACATTTTGAAAAAGTGTCCCAGTTTTAACTACTTTCACCCTGTAGACGCCTTTCTCTCTCACAAGCGAGATCCCCATCACTGGGAAGTCAGGAAATCACCAAAATGAGCTGGAAAGTTTTTTAGGAAACGGGAATTTATTTATTTTTTTCTTTAACTGGGTAAACCATCCATAAAACATACAGGTCTTCTAGTCTGGAGCACAGTTGTGAAAGAGTAGCTCAAACGTGTACAGGACATCAGTAAATCTGCAACACTGTTATGAACTTAGAGGAAGACATTCCCATTGCAATATTTGACATTTAGAGCAGTGACGAGAACTAAAGAGAGTCAAGAGAATTCTTAAAGAGTTTACCTTTTTCTGCAGCGATTACAGAAGACACTAGGAGGCAGAGAAACAGGGCGCCCGGCATGTTTTTGGGTGATTCAACTCAAACGGGTGAGGTGGGTGATGAAGGAGCGAACCAAGGAAAGTGTAGGAGAACCTGTAGCTGTTTGACTCTTTAAAAAGAGCTTTGTCACCTCTGCTCTGTCTCTGATGGTCGCCACATGGCAGCCCAGTGTGGCCACTGTGACTTCTCTGGGTTGTGATTGGAAGCTTTATGGGAATCAGCCAGGTGCTCCTGATAAGTTTGGCGGGTGGCTTTTGAGTTACGTGTCATTCAGTGAAAGGTGTGTGTGTGTGAGTGTGTGTGTGTGTGTGTGTGTGTGTGTGTGTGTGTGTGTGAGAGAGAGAGAGAGAGAGAGAGACGTTTGTGCTACATCACCCACATCACCCTTTCTTGTGTCTTGACCTGTGTTTAGCAGCAGCCTTTAACCACTCCACCCTTCACATGTAAGTATCATCTACACCTGCTGTGTGTATGAAAATATAACAGTTTGGTTAGTGCTTATAATTTAACCAGGGAGGCTGCAAATAGTGTGTATGCAGTGTATGCAGGCCTGTGTGAGCAGGAGAGGTTCAGAGAACCGGCGGCAGTTTGGATGAATCGCCACAGGAGGGACACAACTCCTACTTGTTAATGGATCATGAAGACGGCAGTTTTGGCCTCATACTTTTGGGGGTATTTGAAAAACACTGAAATCAGGCATTTTGTTAACCAGTAATATAAAGAAGAACAAATTTTCTTTTCTAATTTTAACTCTTTTTTTTAAGTTACTTTAAAAACACACTTTAAAGACAGCAAGGATTTGTCATAATCTCTAAAACTCACAGAGCATTAGAAAGTTAAGGAAATCCTACAAGGGTACTTCTGTTGCATGAAGAAACCAGTCACCACTAATCCATGAGAAGCAAAGTAGGTGCACTAAATAAGGAAGTGCTTTGATGATTGTCATTAAAATTGAAAATTTGAAAACTCAAATTCAAATTCAAAATACATAAAAACACATGAAGCGTTTTGTCACCTTAAAAAAACAAAAAGGCCCACATTGCCAGAGCAGCTCAACCAACCTCAGAAATGCTGCTTCACATTTGATGTTAAACCAAAATCAAAATACTTCTGACGGACAGATTTATTCATAACAGCACCAAAGCTATTATCTAACAAAACAAAGAAAGCACGATTTATATGACGCTTGACATTTCAACAAGTGGCTTTGTTCCTCTAAAGAGAAATCTGCCAAAAATTGCATGAATGCTACAGTTTGGTTGACCGCGAGGGGGGGAAAAAACTCAAAACCCCAAAATACAATAAACTCTTGAGGAACAGAGTTTGGCAGGTTTAGGCTGAACCCTATAAACTTCCTCTTTTTGCTTCAATATTACGAGAACACATTTAAGTCTAAAAATATTAAATCTAAAAGGTTTCTTCTAACTGGGAACCCAACACATTCCTGCTGAAACTTTGAGTTCTCCTAAAAGCGTTTTCTAAAAGTTCAAATTTAGTCAGACAGTTGCTGTTTAAGGCGCCAAAAATTAATCTTAAAAAAGCAACAAAGAATCAAACATGTAAGCTGAAAGCTAAATGCCCAAAAAGTCAGATCAGACAATCAGAAAATATTAACAAAGTAGCATAAAGCTTTGTGAGGCCCCATCCCCACAGGTCTAATGTAATTCTCTTTGGAGTATTTTAGTGAGATGTTTCACAAGACACATGAAATTTTGATCTGCTGCTGCATCAGAGGTAAAGTTAGAGGCTCGCAGGTCCTGTAGGCATGAACTGTGTGACGTCTGTAAAATATTTAATCTGACAATGTTGAGATGTTTCAGTCTGAACCAGAGTGGTGGACAGGCTTCCACCAGTAATCGTAAAAAGTCTTGAATAATATGGAAACTTATTAGACTCAGATGTGGATAAATTTCTGAAATTGTCTGAAACTGAGGTGTGCTGTGGAAAGTCTCTGCTTGTTTTCGAGCTGGTGTATGTGATGTGTGTTTACACAGGAGCTCGAGATCAGCAGGGAAAGACTAATACTGCAAATCAGGGCAGCAGTTACCGGTAAAGACCGATGACTTCAGAGAATAACGCGAATCCATACGTCACGAGCGACATGACACTCGCAGCATGACACTCGCAGCATGAGCATGCGACTGTAAGAAGAAGTAAGAATAAAGCCTCTTACAAATACTTATTCTGTCACTTCAGAGCTAAAGGCAACACCTCAGATTACAGCCCACAAATCACTGTGCGATTATTTAGTGTGCCAACAGTGTGACTAAAGGTGTCCTGACAGCACAAGGGGAAACTGTGGTTACCTCTTTAAATATAATGGGGTTCAATGCTCATCTTTTGCACATCCTTATTTTCTGTTTATTTTTTACAGTTACATAAAGTTAGTTGCTTTGTATGACGTGCATGTGCAGGTACCCTGTTTGTAACCTCAATTTTAACTTGCAGTAAGAATTGTGAGACTCAGAATTGAACCTCTTGTTTTTTGTACTTCCTTGCTTTCTGTTATTAGCAGGTTCTCTGTATCCTGCATGCAAAAAGACTAACGCTCCAACTTGTGTGCTATAGCCTGAAGTGTAAGAGTCATATTGTTGTGCAGCTCTGGGAGATTTAATGTAAGAACTGATATAAAAACCTTCTGAAATCAGTTCACTTGCCACGATCTATTGTGCTTTAATCACATCTTTATATCTGCATGAATTCAGAAACGTATTTCATCGTTATCCTCAAAGACTTCATGTTTCCAGCAGGATTTTCACGATGTTCTTTAAGTCATTGCGACAGAGACCCATATGCTTGTCAGTAAAGTCAGTGTTTACAGCATTCCTGATACAAAAGCATGCCAGAGAATATGAAAAGGAAAGAAGGATGGTAAAAAGAAAAAAAAAACAACTAACGAAAGTCAGAAAAAGAACAGACCGGAATAAAGAGAACATTTTTTATTCCTTTTGGACTGGTGTAAAATGTTCAACAGACTCTAAGAGGATGCAGTTTAGGTTAAAATTACAGACCCCGGCGCTCATATAGCCGCTGCTGCAAATAAACAAAGCAGAAGTAATGATTACATTATAAACAGAGGCAGAAATTAAAACTTGAGACTTCCTTCACAGACACTGTGTTTTCCTATTTCGAGATGACTTTGTCAGCAAAAACATGATGAAAAATGCTCGGAGATCTGCAAATGCATGACTATAACCGCTACACCAGATAATTTTTGAATTTCCATCACTGAATATACGACAACCTCTCTTGTACAGTTATTAAATCAAAGAAGTTAATCGCATTTTAGACTATAAGGATCAGGATACTCCTGTAGCGATTAAAGGCTATCATGGCACTTGGCAAGAGCCCTGTGTCCTCAATCTGTCATCACTTCTTTATAGACGTGTAATGGAATAACAGGTCACATGATCACCAGAGGACAGAAGTAGACATACTGAATATTGTAGTTTTCACAGCATCATTTGTTACATGTGTGACTATCACACTGGCTTTTAGGGTTTGGATCAAATCCGATGCATAAAGTGAAGAAAACCAGAGTTCATAAAGATTTTACGTGATGTTCTCATGGTACAAAATGAATCTAAAGTACATTTAGCTCATAATTTACATGTATACACTCCATGAAGATTTTATAATAGTGTGATTTTGTTTCTTTGTACATATTCTTAATGCAGAGCTGAAACGCTCAAGTTACTTTTATTTAAATAGCACGTTTAAAGGTTGACTCCAAGTAAACCTAAAAACTAAATTTTAAAAAAGCAAAAATAATCATGAAAATATGCAAAATACATGAAACACCATAAAAAGGCCCTTTTTTATGGTGTTTATAAACCTAGAATTTTAAAATGAGTCAAAATTAAATACACTTTCTTTCTTTCACTCAGTAATTTGCTTTGTAAAGTTTCCTTGTATGAGTTTACTTGCAGACAGAGATGAAATTTTAGTGGCGAGGGCGGTGATATAATGCACGCACACCTGAGGCAGATGGCTTTCAGGTATTTAGACTGTGGTTAGATAAAAGCTGCCACTTTATCTCAATCATCAGTTACACAACTTGTAAACCTGTTAGGCTTTGTTATATCCTCGGTGTATGCAAACTGACTAATCCCCAGACCCTGCTGTTGAGCTTCTTCTTGCATCTGCTGGTGGCTCACTTATGCAATTTGCACATGTTTGTCATGAGGAAGAAGAAACATCAAGCGGAGAAAAGAAGAAGCACTTAAAATTATAAAAAAGAGGAGCTGAAATTATGACTTAAAAGCCCGGAGTCCCTTTTTGCATTTTTCTCCTACACATAATTATGAGAATAAAGAATGAATGAGGTTGCATGAAAAAGGTGTAAAAGGGGCAAATTTCATAAATAAATCACAATATGCAACATACAGTCTCTGAAAATGTCTGCATGAAAAATAACCACTTATTATTGGAGGTCATGAAAAATTCTTATAAGCTTTTTCCCCTTTTTTGATGTTGATGAAGGCCAGAAAATACCTGTAACAGCAAGATGAAGACAAAACCGACCTCGCAAACATCAAAAAGAATGTGATTAAAAGGAACTATATTAACTGTATGTATGAAACAGTAGTATACTGGCAACATTGTTATTATTTAAAATGATGCAGAGCTAAATTATTTGAATTATTATTCCAACTGCTGCTGATTTCTTTCTTAGTGTCATGTTTGGTCTGGTCATGGTTGCTGTGTGAGCGCTGACAGAGTCTTTGTTGTGTAGATTTCTTGGGTGGGTTGTGAACAACTTACAGACTGCCTGATCTGCTCAGCTGATCCTTGATCTCCACTCACTCCCTCAGTACTTGTACTGCTCACTTCCACCTGCTCTCTGCCAGACTGTTGCCTTTCCATCATTCCTGTAGAGTAAATCAGAACCTGAAAGTGAACCTGAACCTGTTTGCCTGACTCATAATCTTATTACTAATTTAAAATTCCTCCCATCAAATATAGATCAATATAGAACATGGCTACCAAGGAAGAGCAACATCTTGACATTTACATGCAGGCTGCCAATTTGATCCCAAACTCCTTTTGCTCTTTCTCTGCTTCCTGTCCTGTTCTGTTCTTACTGATATTAATCGTATGTGTTGTATTAGGTGCAAATCCTTTCAAATGTGCTCTTCAAATTTGGAACTTTAATCAAATTGAGGGTTGAGAAAAATGTGTGTTGGCATGTGTCCAGAATATTAATACATAAAAACCTTAATTTAAGTGAAAAAGTCCCAGTTTTTACATGAATGTGTTGCTTGTAAAAAGCTTTGGCCACAAACCTCTGACCCACATGGACGAGCTCCAATCTCGTTACAGCCACGAAAGCTGCCAGCTCGTCTGGTCACAGAGTGAAGAGTCACGCCTTCATGCCAGACTAAAGAACAAAGTGACAAACGGGGAACTGCTGATTAGTACATAGCATGAATCACCTGAGAGGTTCCAGGTTTTGCACTGCACTTGTTCTTACCTTCTGCATTCCAGCCCTGCAGATCAAATTTGGGAAGAAACAAAGTGTTTAAGATAACTGCCTCCACAATAGTCCCTGCTTTTCATGTGGTTCATCCACCCACCCATCCATTTTCTTCTGCTTACCCAACTCAGGTTCGTGGGGGAGCTGAAGCCCATCTCAGCTATCATAGCGCAAGAGACTTGGCACATCCGGGAGGCAACTGGAGAGAAACAACATGGAAACAGGAGAACATGCAAACAGCATGTCTAAGGGGTCACCACAGTGGATGGATATGCACATGTGATTTGGCACAGATTTTTATGCTGGATGCCCTTCCTGTACTCCCGGCACTGGGAGCACACCAGCTTGTGACCCCTTGAGGCTGGATTTGAGACTGTGTCATTTCAATAACTTAACAGTATACATATAGAGTTGGGGGAGTGGGGGTGATTCTTGGATGTACAGGTTGCAGTTTGTGACAGATTTGCTTCTTAATACACTCGCAAACTATTGCTTCCAACAGTTGCCTGTAGCACTCAAAAACTAGAAATTTGGGGACATTTCTGGATACAATGCTCCTCCTTTCAGTTTGAATGTGATTCAAATTTACAGAAAGTAGGAGGTTCTTATTGCCACACTTGTCATTTTAAATTACAGAGAAAATAGTGAAGGCAAATACAGATTGTGGAAGAAGTAGGCAGCAGTTTGACTGACAGGGTTGTGGCTCAGGTATGATCTTGCAGCAGTGAGAATCGTTCATATTTTTGTTGCATATATCAAATAAATTGATGCAGCAGACACTTTCAGGTTTGCCCATTAGTGCCAAATGCATCATATTGCATATGCTGGTCTTTGTCCATGCTTCAGGGCATTTAGAGGCTAAATTTTGTTGCATTGTCAGGTTCACTGCACACTAGCAGTTAGCAGTTTACATCTGTAGATTCAGCAATAATATATTCTTAATGAGAACACAAAACAAGGTGTACTCTGTACACTGCACAGACTGTCTGTGAGTGTAATCCTGTAAAAAAGACAGTAGAGGATATTTTTGCTCCACGTAACTATAAATACACTCTGAGCTTAGCTGAGCTTAACAAATGCAAAACCAAAAAATGTTGTAAGACGTAATTCAGAAACTTGCTTTTATTTCATTAACAACACCTGAAACAGTCGCCCGATGCTGATGCTGATGATGCAGCTGCGCCTGCGTCGAGCCCCCTCTGAGCTGCAACTGGCAGCTATAAAAAGCAACTTAAGGTGCACTCAGCTGCACTTGAGAAAGCAGTTTAAGGCGAACTGGAAGCCACACTGACAAAGCTTAAGACAATTAACACCATTAAGACTTAATTATCTTACATGGCTGTCTTTAAACAGCTCACATTTGCCTTTTACGAGTAACACAGTTTTGTTTGTTAGTGCTTTCTTTTTCTAATTCTCTTTGAATGCTTGAATGTTAAAAAATACTTGACTGTCAAAAAGACCTTGAATATTTTGCCCAGTGGCACTTTAAAGAAGTTCTAGCTCACACAGTTTGCAGACTTTCCCCTAATGTTCATGTAAATTCATGGATTTTTTTTAAACGCATCAAGGCTTTGAAAATTATTCGAATTTTAGAAATGTATCATTTATTGCTGCAGGTAAAGTTAGTAGTTTTTTTACCTGCTGAGGTTTTGTCCATTTTATTTTTACTACTTTCATTCATTCATATTCACAGTGACTAACCCATACTCCGCTTCTGATGAGATCAGTTTTGTTGCAGACTAAAGCTCTGGTGGTCAAATAGCCGTGTCTCTGCTGCAGGCCCTCTTTTTAATGAACTGGCCAAAGGCTTTGGACTGATGTTTGTTATGTTTATGCCTCATTACACGAGGCAGTGTCCCTTTTGTCTGCTCACAGTTCAGAGGCTCGAACAGTTAATTGATGCAGTGACACAAAAGCACATTAGTATCCGGAGGCCTCACACATACTGTCACTGGCACCAACAAAAAGCACCAGACACACGCAAGCAGCAAAATGTTGCACTGCAAAGTCGCACTGAGAAGCTTAAATGCTGCTCAGAATACAGTGTAATTAAGTAACAAGTAGACACGCTTAAGTCATTTTAAAAACTATTTCTGTCTTCCATGAGCACAGACAAAACCCTGACACAACATCCTATTAACAGAATTTCTAATGTGTGAAATATACCAGTCACTTAGGAATACCCGTTTAACTGCCCATTAACACAAATATCTAATCAGCCAATCACATGGCAGGATTTCCTTGCATTCAGGCATATAGATATGGTCAAGTTGCTGCTAAAGTTCAAACCGAGCATCAGAATAGAGAAAAAAGGTTAAAGTTAAAATTACAAGTAAAGGAGGTGGGGAGAGAGTGTGTGTAATCATAACTGTATTTAAAAAACAACAACAAATTAACCATTTTACTGTTGTTGTTCGTGTGTTATTAATAAAAGTTTCACTAACCAATTTGTCATGCAGTATGTCATGGTAATGGATGTACGGTGAAACTTAGAAAGAAAGAAAGAAAGAAAGAAAGAAAGAAAGAAAGAAAGAAAGAAACAAAGAAAGAAAGAAAGAAAGAAAGAAAGAGGAACTGAGGCAGGCTCTCTTAAATACCTGATGCAACCTACCTGTGCAGTGCTCAGTGTGCTCTTGTTTTACAGGTGAAGCATTCTCATATAAATAATAGATTTCATTTACATATCTTTGTTAATTTGTGCCACAATGTGTATGAAGTTACCTGAGAAATAGCAGGTGTCAGACTGCAGCTGTCAGACTGTACAATCAAAACTGCTCCCAACAAACACAGATGTTTACATCAGTGCTGTAACAACTTCTACTGTTATAACTGCACATTACTTTTCTCAGCTTATATATACACTAACTTATTGGAAGTTACATGTCTACTTTTTAATGCACAGGTACAATACACAGTCTGCACTTTTCTAATTATTCTAAATATTCTTAACTATTTAAACACCTTTCAGTATCCTGCTCTGTTTGCACACTATCTGTACGCTAATTTTAACAACTGTACTGTACTCTGCTCTGGTAACTATTGTCCATGATGTAAATATGTAAAAATTGTGTTTTCTGTTCTGTGTCCTGTTCTTTTTTGTATGTGTGTGGGTTTTTTTTGCTGCTGATACAACCAAATATCCCCTTGTGGGACAATTAAAGGATTATTCAATTCTCTATTCTAAAAGCTATTTGTGGTATTTGTTAACCTAAACTGTTGCACCACACTCTATTTCCTCTTGTTTGACCAATAACAGGATACCATCCCATTCTGGATGAAAGACCCAATAACGCATAAGTGTTAATTCCACCCATCCATCCTTTCTCTTCTGCTTATCCAGTTCAGATTTGTGTGTTAATATTTATAAATAAAATTAATATTAATCTGTAAAAAATTTTAAAAAGCAAACTAATTTGTTTGCACACATGTGTTTTAGTTTTTATCTGCCGTTAGTAAGCACGGCCAACTTGATGCTGATCGGCTAACCTAACACGACCTTTGCTGCAGTGTTCATTTATCAAACCTTTCTCTGCACTGGTGAAGAAAAAAACAAAAGACTGCTTCTGTGAATAAGTAGGTCTGGTTGCCATGGAAACAGTATATTCAGTTACGCTCCTCGTCTTCAATTTTTTGCTCACAATTTATCCCTGAAGCCGGTTTTGTTTTATTTTATTATTATTTTTTTATTTTTAAAACAATTTGAGTTAATAACTGTGGATTTTACCGTTTTATACCCTGCAAATGAATCAGACCAGAGTCTGTGGTTATTGTACTGCTATGTGCAAAATCCTAAATTAAACCTTCTGTGTTAATATGAGCTAAGACACAAAGACACGTAGTTAGTGGAAAATATTCTCATTTATTGAGTTCATTAAAAATATTTCCATTTACTGAGAAAATATAGGATTTATCTAATTCACTCAGGCGGGTTGTGAATTATAGACTTTCTCATTATAATAATGAAAAAAAAAGCACAAACACACAAACACAAGGGAAATTTGCTAATACACAAAATAGACTGTGCAATGTTAATCAGCAGCTTTGGCGAGCAGAGGTGGTAGATGAGTTAAGAAGAACAGTCCAAAGATATCACAGATATCAAACTGTCTTTTATTCATTTTTATATTATTTTTTTCTCTGCATGGGTTATTAGAGATGAAAGTGAGGGGTTCGGGAGATGAAGAGAAGCTGGGGATTAGGAAAAGTAGGAAAGGACGATGGAGCATTGGTGGAAAAGTGGGGGGAGGGTTGGGTGAATAAAGTGCATGAGACAAAAGAGAGTGTGAGGGGGTTTGTTTTCAGGTCAAACCTCTAAAACATCAAAAGCTGCCTCCTCTGTGCAGGTTGTAGAGTTCTAGCTGCTTAATTGACAGTAGGACCACATGAGGGGTAAACAGGGAGGAAAAAAAAGAAGAAAAACAGCTAAATGCTGCAATGCTTTTGCTAGCTGATCAATTTGTGTGCAATTTATCTCAAATTACATGAGGGACAATGAATATGAGGATGGGTATTTTGGGAAGGAGAAGGAAAGCTGGGCTGTGAGGTGAGAGACAGGAGGACTCGGTCCAAGAAAACAGTTGAGGTTTCTAGACGATTCCATATTTCGCCAGGTCGCTGAGCTCCATGTCCCCAAAGGCTTCCCATGGGCAGACCACGGTGAAGTCTGTGCCAAGACCCTCCATGCCGGGGATGTCGTCTCCAAATCTAATTGGAAGAAACAACAAGCTTTGATGAGCAAAACCAGCAGAAAGAAAGACAAAGTTATGGAAGAAAAGCTGCACATGTGATGTTAAAAACAAAACAAAGAAAGCATCTCACCCCTTCTGGCCCGGTTTGGGCGCCTTGCTCTTGAAGGTGCGTGCGGCCCTCTGCTTAAATTTGGGAGGTGCTTTCTTGTCAACGGGAGTTGCAACGTCTGCCATTGTGTTTGGTTCCTGAAAGAGAAAACAGGTTAAAAAATAACATTAATATGTTGATTTCCTGCAAAGATACCACTAACAATTCAGATTTATTGGAGGAGAACTTGTAATTTCTTTTTCTCAGCATGTGTTTTGCTTATTCTTCTATCTTTGTGAATCACTTTCTGGGGGTTTCTTTTTTTATGCTGTTTCTTCATGCCTTTTATTGTCTTACATAAACCAGTTCCAGTGCCTTGGTGCTAAAGGTTGTTATAGAAATAAAACTGAATTTGCCTCTTTTCTTTGTTCGGCTACATCAATCAATAATCTCCTCTTTACAGAGGAGTCATTGCACATCCCTTCTGGAAACACTTATATTTCACACTCAGGCTTGCAAACAACCAAGCAAATCACTAAATTATGAGTGCATTAACCATTGGAAATAAAATCCTCAACCAGCGAGTTCACCCAAATCCAATCCAACAGTGCCTTGAGCAGTATTTACAAAAAGGCCATCACAAAGCATTGCTTCTTATGAAATGTCTCATTTCAACTCCATTTCAGGCGTGATACTCAGGAAGGAAAAGAAAAGCTGTAAAGCCAGTGCTCTGTTTTTCTCTGCTGTGAGGATGTAGTTACAAAAGCAGAAAAGAATCTGAGGTAATACAAAGCAATAATAGCCTAAACTCCTCGCACAAGAGCTGACAAAATTGCAGTTTCATCTCACCTTTTGTTCAAAGTCTCAAAGAGTTTTTCTGATGCTGTCTGGCGAGTCTGTCGTTTTCTCACTTGTGGTGTCTCTCTCAGACTGACGACCCGTTTTTAAAGTCCTCCGAGCTGCTAATCCACTCAGATGTTCGCTCTGTGATGTGCCAGCTCTGCCCTATTCTGAACCAGCTCAGCCACAAATAGAGGAGATAAAGGATAGTGAGATATAAATACAAGGTGTATTTCAAGATAGACATGCCTGTAAATGTGCAAACTGAAGCAAACTACAGAGGAGCCATTCACGGGCAGCAGCGGGCGACAGTGATTAACACACAAATCTAAATATGGAGAAAGATACCTGTCTATCTAACTGCCATAGCTACATTATCAATCAATCATCCATCGATCACCACACGCATCAGTTTCTACCTGAATCATGCTATCATTTACTGAATATTCACTGCCACTTCATTAGGCACACCTATTTAACTGCTTGCTAACACGGATATCTAATTAGTAAATCATGTGGCAGCAACTCTGTGATTTTATTCACGTCGACGCGATCAGAATGATCTGATGAAGTTCAAATCGAGCATAAGAATGAGGAAGAAAAGTGATTTAAGTAACTCTGGATTTTGGCTTGGCTTTTGGTGCCAGATGAGCTGGTCTGAGTATTAGTATCACAAACTGGTGGGACTTTCCCACACAGCCGTCTCTAGGGTTTTCCGTGAATGGCCTGAAAAAGAGGAAATATTCAGTGGGCAGTTCTTCGGGTAAACCAAAACATTCCTTGCTGATGCCAGAGGTTGGAGGAAAAATTGCCAGACTGCTTCAAGTTGACATGAAAGCAAGTGTGACTTAAATAAGCACTTGTTACAACCAGGGTGCGCAGAAGAGCATCTCTGAACAGACAGCAGGTCAAACCTTGAGGCAGATGGGCTACAGCAGCAGAACACCTCACCACTGAACACATCTTGCGATGGCTGCTTCACATGCAGGATGACGCCTCATGTCACAAAGTTCAAAACATCTCAATGTGGCTCTGTGATCGTCAAAAGGCTGCGATGCTGAACAAAAAAGACAATATGGAAATTAGATTGTGACAGTTAAGGAAATTATTTATAAATTTTGATTGTGTTTCATTCTTTCGGTCCTGTTATCACCTGTACTTCAAGTACAGGTAAATTATTTTGTGCACAATCTCATCGCCCTCCTGTGTGTTTCATGAGGTTATATTTATGAGGGTAAAATTTTGCATCCCTTCACTGACTTCACTGTACTGAAGGGGTAACCATCATTTCTTCTACCATTGTTTACCCAAATTTAATATTTTACACCTCTTCATGGATTGGAGATAATATTTGTAAACAAACGTGTCCTGATATAGCTTCAAGAGGATCTGGAGCACCACGTGATGTAAGAGCAGAGGTGCCCTGAACTCTTTTCAGGTGATGAATCAGATGCTGACAAATAAAGAACACTTAACTATTCAGCTTTTAATCCTTCAACACATGGCATGAACTGTGCCTAGGTACAGTATGTAGACCTTTAAATGAATGATTACCAATGTGACAGGTGTGGTCTGCAGGTAGAAACACACTAATGCTGTCTTTACAGTTAATGTAAGGCAATAAAAAGAAAGAAAGAAAGAAAATCTGAGCTTTAAGGCTACTGTACAGCTTTTCTGGGGCTTTCCTAAATTTAATTATCTGATTAATACTGGAAGAAGTGCCTAAAAGATCTGGAAAGGACTTTTATTTATTTTATTTTTTTGGTCAAATTTATTGTTTGTTTGTTTGTTTGTTTTTTCAAATTAAGAATGATCACGATCAGCTGATTATGATTTCAAGCTCAACTGTTATGTAGATTAACAAAAAGGTATTTGGTAAAATGCATCTACCAGAAAATATTCCTCTATTGACAGTCAGAATCAAGCCCCAAACAGGTTAATATCATTGAATGAACCTCTTAGTTTCTCTTCTCCGTTGTGCTTCATTATATAAGGAACATATGTCTTTATATGGCAAGATGCATTAGGGTGAACATATGAGGTCACTCCCTAAGCTAATCAAGGGAAAAATCGAGCCCGTGCTGTAAAAAAATAGGACAGAAAAGCTATGGATAAGCATGTTAGAGGGATTAGAGGGGAGAGTATATAAGCAGGGAGCAAGCCATAGACTACAACAACACGAACAGACCAGAGAGGCATAATCCAGAAGCCACCCGTGCTACTGCAACAACAGGTAAGATCTAACTCTGACTTTCACTCAGCTGTGAGCTTTGGTTGACTTTCCATTCTGCAGTGAAGATTATTCAGAGAAGAAATAAAGAGTAAGAGTCACTTAAGAACTTTATTTTGGAGATATATTTTACACATTTCTAAAAAAATAAAACCAAAAAATCATTTCAAGCTTTATAGTTTAAAGTTTGTGCACCGTATGTCTTCTTTACATCATTTTTTTTCTTCTTTATGCTTTCAATTTTGTAAATGCTGTTTAGAAAAGCATTTAAAAAGTCATTATAAAAAAAGTCATTATTATATAGTTTTTTTAATTGTGTAAGACAGCCAAGGGAGGCTTATTTGTGGGGGGGTTTGCAAATAATGTCGAAATTAACAGAAACCTATGAAATATATCACTCCCCTTGATACAAAAAACAAAAACCTTCAAGTAAACCTTCAAAAGGAAAAATTCATTTACACTGGCATCATTTTAACTCTTTTATTTGTCTTATTATTTCAGCATGTTATAACACCTGTCACTATAGCCTTATTTAATTTGTACTAAAATTTTATGGAAAACCAAATAAAAAATATTCATTAATTAGTTTCTTTAAAATGATTAATTGATTTATCTAGTTGTGTTTTTGTACACAATTGCAATGTTATATATGTATATATGTGTGTGTGTGTATAGTGCACATATATATATATGTGCACTGTATATATATATATATATATATAACATTGCAATTGTGTACAAAATGTGTAGCAAAAAACACAACTAGATTTCTCTTATAATATATATTATATATATATATATGTATACATAGATATATATATATATATATATATAAAACAGCAAATGTTGGTTGTAACTACATTATAAAAGTTGAATAAAGGTGGGATACTTAGGAGTTAATCTGCTTGTTGTTACAAAAGTCCATCAGTGAGGTCAAAGCACATTTGTAATCAGGAGCACTGATGAGCTTAACTATGACACAGTCAACTGAGCCAAGAAAAGACCAGATTAAAGTAGACTGAAATTGTTGTTCAGGTCAAATCCCCTTATACCCGAGCTTATTATTTACACCACGCAGGTTAACCTTCAGTCTAACAGCAGAATTAGCAGAAATCCTGGTCTCTAAATATATGCCGTGTTAACTTGACCACACATGAACTCAAAAGTCAAGGTGTAAAAATAGCCACTGATGGTGTAACAAAGCTTAAGGTGCTATGGTAGCTTTGGTTTATAATTTGATCTAAGCTGCAAGTGTTATATCATCAAAGAAGTGGCGGCTTAGGAGGAGGTCGACGAATGGTCTTAAACACCAAGATTAAGTGATTAACTGTTTATTCTTTTTCTCTCAGATCATAAACAATGGCAGACGCACCTGCACCTGCTGACAAGAAGGCACCTCCCAAGTTCAAACAGAGGACAGCCCGTACCTTCAAGAGCAAGGCCCCCAAACCAGGCCAGAAGGGGTGAGAGGAAGACACGGCACAACATTTCTAATACTTCACGCTCCAACCGCACTAAATATTAAAGCTAGCGCATGACAGTTAGGAGATAGTAGTCCATTTTAGCTTGAGGGATGACATTTAAAAATCATATTGCCACATCCTATAATAGAACAGTGTTGATGACTAAAGCAGTGACTCCTGAATATTTAATTTCACGGGTATTCGGATCAAACTTGTGATCGATTGGATTATTTTTGCTAAACTAGTTTCAAAACAGTTACATCGACTGTTGGACTAACATTTGCAACACAATACTTAAACAATCACAGGGGATAGTATTTCAATCACAGAACTCTTCTGCTTTCTTTGACACATGAAATCCTTGCTCGAGTATAGTCTTTGCATAGTACAGAGCATGGACGCCAAGCTCAATTTACATCGTGGGCCATGTACACCCCACTTTGATCTTAAGTGTCTAAGGAAGTTTAACTACCCATTCTAAAACTCAGAAATCTCTATTGTAGATAATAAAATATACTAATAGTTTCTATATTACTTCATTATTTTGGTATATTATGGGAGAGGTGTGTATCAGTGGGAAAAGGTGTAAAACCTATGAAAATACAGTTAAAAGTCCAAATCTAACCCCTCCTTCATATTTTTCGATGGCATCCAGTGGGCTGGACTGGAGTCTTACCCAGGCCTTGTGTTTGACACACCTGATATTGAGTACTCATTAAATGATACACAGTGAATGCAGGTCAAGAGTTAAGACATGCTTTTGTTGCTTTTTTTAGATTCGGAGACGACATCCCCGGCATGGAGGGTCTCGGTACAGACTTCACAGTGGTCTGCCCATGGGAAGCCTTTGGGGACATGGAGCTCAGCGACCTGGCGAAATATGGAATCGTCTAGAAACCCTCCCGTGCCCTTTCCTCAATTATAAACCTCCCTGCACTAATTTTCCTCCACTCAGTCCTCTTATCTTTCACTTCACAGCCCAGGAGGCTTTCCCCCTCCCCAAATCCCGACTTGAAGTTTATTGTGGTTGTTACACCCATATGTAGTTTGGGAAAAATTACACAAAACCTTCTATCCTCAAGGTTGATCCAACTATGTGTCAAAGCTATCATATATTACATTAAATAGCTCTATGTACATTTATTTATTTATATATGCTTCACTGAGGTGTCCGTGTGTCAACCTGCTCCTCCAAACTCCCTCCCTTGTACTTTGTGCTGGTTTGTTTGTTCTGAGAGACCATTCAGATATGTTGAAAGCAAGTTTCCTCACAGCGGCATCATCACTAAACCTTCTCTCTTCTGCCTTTTCCGCTCCGCCCGTCCTCCACCTCTTTGGAGTTATTTTTTCTTAATGTACAGATGATGATGAATATATAAATAAATATATTTTTATTTTTATGAAATATGAATGTAATGTTGCACATGCTATTAATGTAGGAATGGAAGTTATGTCAATAAATACTTTCCCCTATAAAAACCTTTGTGTCTTTTTGAACAGATACTATACTTTTAAGGTAATCAAAGAAAACAAACATTTATGCGAGCCAGACAACGTCAGAGATTTAAACATCTCAACATTAGTTACATGTATTATCACAAACTCGTGCAAGGGAACCTCATGGTTTCATGACATATGATGAAAAAATTTAGTTTTGTTAACGTAAATTATATAAAATTATATAGCTCCCATAGGTCATTTATAGCTATTTGATAGGTGGTTGCTGGGCAACGTGGCTATGTCATGAAATCTGATATAGATAAGAACCTTATGAAGCCTAAGATGGGCCTGCAAGTCGGGTTTGGGTGCTCGACTCCTGATCATGTAGGAGTAGTATGCGGACAAAGAAACAGACAAACAGACAGAAATGTATTATTTTATGTATAGATATCGATCACACAGACTGCTTTCCATGGATATTTGTGATCCTCGTTTTTTGTTTTTTTTTCTTCCTGTGTTCAACACAAGATTAAAGCTTTCACTTATCCAGTAATCCACTGAATCAATGATATGGCACAACATTGTTTATGGACCTTTGTTATGATTCCCAGGTAATATCAATGACTGTCAGGTTGCTATTTGAGGTTATGAACAAAGTATTTCACAAATACTGCCAACCAAACACTTGGGCACAATCACAGGTTGTTCTGATTGTGATTTAAAAAATTAAATCAACAACAACAAATAAATAAGCTTGATCAGCTTTATCCAAAGAACGGAAGAATACACTTGTTTTTAAAGCCACCTTCAGCTTCACTCAAGGGCTTGAGAGTGCTTGAAGGTCAGACAGTGACCCGAATTTTATATCTTTAGTCTACATAGAGTTTAATAGCAGAAAGAAAAAAGTAAGAAGATGTGCAAAAAAACATAAAAACAAAATAGATGGTTACCCGGCTTTGCTCCTTGGCCCTCAACTAGATTATATCGCTGCTGTGGGCCCGGTTCAGGGTCAGAGTAAGGAGTAAGCAAATAGGGTAAACATGGATACCCCCTATCACCAAGCAAGTAGCCAGTGAACTCTCCTGAGACAGAAGGATACACTTCAGTTCAAATGTCCCTGAAGCAATTGGTCTTTATATATTTTAAAGTATTTTCAACTCACCATGTCCAAATTTTGTGCTCAGTGTACATTCACGGAATATTTGTGAGTCATGGACAGAGCCTGGCCACTTGGCTTCCACATTTGTGATAATGTTGGCAGCATCATATATGATCTTCACAGTGCAGAGAACACAAATTAGCATCCATTACTATGATGAAATAATTTGTTAGTTTGAAATGCTACAGGGAACTATGTACCTGTACATTAATGCTGTGGAAAGACTTCCTGTTCACATAGTCTCCTTCATTTACTGAAGGAGCAATGATTGGAATGTGAGTGCCATCTGTACAGCCAATCACGCCTGGGAACCCTGAAAATAAATGTAAAATATAAGTAGTAGTTCAAGTATCACCACATCATAAATTAAGTTTTGTTCATCCTGATACCTGCAATTTTGTGGCATCCCTCTTTGATAAATCTTGTGGGTCTATGACCGGGGAACACCACAGACGAGTACAGGAGACGTTTCAGTGCAACTGTAACATTCCTGACTGCCCGACAGACGGTAGCCTTGGAAACGTGCTCAGCGTCACCAATATTATACAGAAAGCTCCCGTTTGCAAAAAACCGAAGTGCAATACAAATAATATGTAATGAACTGAGAGCATGTCCGCGATGTGTCACATGCGTAATATATGGCCTGAGGATGTTAGTCAAATAAATTATAGATTGTGCTGAGAAACGGTAACGTTCACACAGGAAATCATCAGGAAATGATAAAATGTCCAAACGCGCTCTGATCACTCTCTCCCGGCGGTGAGCTCTGCGGAGAATTTGGGCTTCACGATCTACTGGCTCTTCAAGGAAGGAGCACGCCATGTTCCTACAGTCAGGTTTCCGACAAAGGGGCGGAGACAGTCAGGGTTAGTTGTGGTAAACCTGCTAGGGGGCAGGTTAGCTTCACGGCGTGTGTCGTCATAGTGACTCACTCAGGCTTCAGCTGAACTCGCTTTGTGAAACCGCAAACCCAGAGTTTTCGTTAACTCAGGGTATACTTACTCAGTTTTTCCACTAAACCGGCTTCCTGAAACAGGGCCCTGCACTATAATATAAGACTCAACCACTTTAATAATGCATAGAAAGAAAAAAGCAATCTGAGAAGTTCAATCACAACAAAACATTTTTATATAAAACATTTTATATGGACATTCAATAACAAAAAAACATAATGGCAGTCAAGGGGGAATACAGACATGACAGAGGAAAGGGGACTGTCCATTGAGAAACCATAGCAACTATGAAGGATGACCACATAGTTTACTATAATACACTGGCAAGAAAACCACGACAGGAAAAAAAATGAAGCTGCCACGTGTCATTTGTGCGGCAGCCATTTTGTTTGTCACCGGGCCTTTTTGCCAAACAGCACTGTGCTCTTTGATGCGTTAACTAGCTTAGATTCGCTAGCTGCCTGTCATGGAGTTTAGTGGTAAAGAAGAACGCAGCTGGGCTCTGCTGCTCAGGAATCAAATATGAAAAGACACAAGAGTCATGCAAAACTATTTTTTTATATATAACTCGACAAGTATCGCTCATGCTGGTTTGTCCATGCCTTCAGTGGCTCCAAAAGTCCATCTTAGAGTATTTTGTGTAGCACATGTCAAGCCAGAACATGCTGGGTACTGTTAGCATCTTTGGCTAGTGCCTTTTTTTTCTTCTTTTTTTAAAAAAAAGAAAAATTAAAAGTGTCTGAAGCACATTCTACATTAATATGGAGATTTTTTTTTAAAGTAACACTAAATGACTTGAGAAAATCCAACAGCAGCACATTTAAAAGAAAGGGAGAAAAAAAAGCATGTTAATGAAAAGCCTGTTTTCCTGATTGTGAGAAGCAGAAAACACAAAAGGTCGCTTTGAAGATGGATAAAAACAACTTCATATCCCAATGCTGACAAATTGTTTTTCGCCAGGAACCTTAACCTGTGCATGTATGAGCGATAACACTTTTTTCAAACAAATCCAGAGTAGCCAAGCTGACAGATTTAGCCAGTGAAATGTAAGGAATCATTAAGATTTCAAACCAAAACAATAAAGACTGCTTTAACTCAAGTGCTACAGGCCTATGTTCACTCATTCCAAATAGCTCAGTCGCTTGCAAAACATGGACACACGTACACAAAAAAAAGTGTTACTGTATATTTTGAAATATGATAAATGTCAAGCTAGCAGATCCTATGATCAATCAAAAACAAACAAACAAACAAACAAACAAAAAATGACTGAATAGTCAACCAAAAGGACAAAAGTTTGGTGGTGTGACACGCATACCTTTGTTTGTCCCCAACCAGCTATGCTTTCCAGCTGAAGAACTTTACTCCCAAGAGAAAAAACAAAGTCACTTGAAAATGTCCTTGCACCTTACAGGACAAGGAACAACACAGAAGATGAAAGTAAATAATAAAAACAGCTGTAGGATTATGATAATAACAATAACAAAGATAATATATTTATACATACGGCAGAAAAATGTGCTTTCTACAAATCTTTGGAACAAAAACAAAAGCCCAAAAATAAAAAAAAAAGCCACATTTTGGAAATATAGAATACAATGGAATAGAAATATGCACAATTGTGTTTTGCATTTAAATATTTACTACAAACTCACTAACTGAATCTCTCTCTCTTGCTCAGCAGTTGCTGCTGCAGCATCTTAAACACAATACCAACAGAAGTATGTTTCAGGAAGACTCATCCATTGCTGGACACTCTACAAAAGATGGAATATGAGGGGGCGGGGATCCAAATAATATATTCCTACATTAAAAGGACCAACCACTATTTGAACCCCAGGGTTTAGTTTGGGTGTAAACTCCACTAAACGGGAACCTTTTCCCCCCCCTTCTTCTTCTGTGTAGTGTTGCCATGTTTGTAGTGTCGGGTGAAGTCCCGTGCACGGATATAAGCTGTTTTCATATACCTGACAGCATATTTGTACTTTGTTAATGATTTTTAACCCCAGGGTTCACTGTTGAATCCATGACAGCAGCGGCTGCTGACTCAAACATAAGAATGGTTTTATAAGAGTAATAATGAGAATAATTACAATTACAAATATCATTAATAATAATAATTTGGTAACTTTTTTTTCTCTCTAAACTAATTTCTTTGCATATAACAATTTTAAGTTTAAAGGTTTACCATTTCCACATACTAAGAAAACTTGAGGTAAGGAACAGCTCTAATAAACCCTCCCTCCTTCAGCTTTCGGACGTGATTTCTATAGCGTTATAAACCGTCACATCATCTCTCCAAGCTGCCACATTCAGTCTCCCTCTGCCAGAAAGAACACCGCGGGATTGGAAATCCTCTCCTTACTATCCGCCCACGTCGAGGAGGAATTATAAAATCCATCCGTGGGTGGTTTTATCATTTGACTCGTCATTCTGGTTCAGAATGTTTTCTCGGTGCTCTTTCTGCGCACCGTCTTTCTTCCTACTGCCCTGATGTTTTGTGGACACCTCCATTGTGTGTTTCCCTTTCTTTTTCCTTCAGCGGAGAGCGTGTGCAGGCCACACAACGCTCGGCTCTTTCATGCACTCACACACACAAACACGCACACGGGTGACGGCTGTTTTAAGTGTCAGTTATCCACATGCAGCCTTTGGAAGAACATCTGGGCTCTGTCCCAAATCTTGTGCTGCTGAGTGCAGAGGGAATAAGAAGGGGAGACTATAATACAGCCGTGCAATAGGGAAGGAGGCCATCTTAAGTCTTATTTTTTTCTCTTCTTCTTCTTCTTTTTTTTTTTAACATTAAGGCCATCCTTCAGTCTTTAATACAGCATTCCTCTATTTCTGTAGTAGCGTATATAAGAAAACGTGGGACTGCTCTGGGGTGGGATCTGAAATATCTTCTTTGTGGTCAAGTCCACGTTTTAAAACTGGGTGCAGTCCACCTCCGTGACAACAGGGGGAGCTCTTTCAAAGTAA
Source organism: Haplochromis burtoni (assembly GCF_018398535.1). Classification (NCBI taxonomy): domain Eukaryota; kingdom Metazoa; phylum Chordata; class Actinopteri; order Cichliformes; family Cichlidae; genus Haplochromis; species Haplochromis burtoni. Next base: position 129,994 of record NW_024582842.1, read on the forward strand.
TTCAATGGAAGAGAGGAGCTCCTGGGAAATGTAGTGTCTTTAGTAGGGAGCAAATCTACTGTAGCCTCCCCTGTACAGCGTAGCCTACAAAGCAATAAAAGGAACACTTAGTGAATAAAATCGTTCACTAGAGTCAGAATTGCAGTTGTTTCAAGCTGTGATTCGTCATTTTCGTCAATACATCACAGAAAAAGACCAAAACGAATTGATTTGTCAAACACGAGTTGCTGGTGTACGCATAGCCTAATAAAAGTACACAGAACCCTTGTGCCAGATACACATTGGTAAAATAAAACTGCTCATTTTTCCTTAATTCAGGCTCTTTCTTAGTTGCATAAACACTATTATACATATTAATCAGTGACTACAACATAACATATTCAAACAATACTGATTAATACTAAAAATATTGACATTTTCTTGCGAACAGACCACAAAACAGTATTCACGCCCTACGTGGACTTACCATGGCTCCAACGCCGTAGGCAGCTGGGGCAAGTGCAGCGTGGTAGGGATCTGCCGTGTAAACTCGTCCATAACTATGAAGGGGGGGGGGAAGGGTTACACAAGCTGATTTAGATTAGCTGCAAAATGATTCTGACATAGTGCAGGAGAGAAACAAGTGTTGTGTCTTTTTAAGAAGGCCCAAGATACCTCAAAATGTGAAGAAAGTTAGGCACACAAAATTAATTTTATCTTATTAGTATTTTTTCTGCTAGCTGTTAGAAACTACAACAGTGTCATACATACAGCCCACCCAAAGTGTTCAAATTACAGAGGGGGACGTCAACAAAATGTTAAACTTTTCCCTGTATTTTAGATCAGGAAACACGACACTGCAAAAGTTTAAGAACAGATCACATCGTTTCGTGTAAGCTAAAGGTTCATTTTTGTATTTAACCTTTACCTAACCGGGATTAAATGACTCCTCAGATTTAAAGTCTCTTTTGTAAGGGCGTCCCAGTCGACACAAGCATGACAACAATCACCTCTACATGCATCTGACATGGGAACCAGCAGACGCTCAGTACTGCAATTATAAATATTGCAATTTATCACTTTTTTTCAACTGTACAATAGCTCCTCAAATTTAAACTTTGCAAATATCTGTTTTATCCAGTAAAATAAAATGATCTGACTTCAGTTATTTTTTGTATTTTGTTGTGTTTTTGTATTTTATATTTTATATTGTTGTGTTTTTGTATTTTCCTATTGTATATAGTATTTGTATTTCTATTTTATTCTATTGTATATATTATTCTATTTTATTCTATTGCATTTTATTGCATTCAAGTGTTTTCTAATATCTGCTGCATAACTTTGCACTTTTGCTGTAACAAAACAAATTTCCGATCTGTGGGACTAATAAAGGTCATCTTATCTTATCTTATCTTTTTTCTGCAAAAATGAGATCGTCGAGGAAACAAAACCTCCCAGAAACGTTGCCATAAGACAGACTCAGCCGCAGATTTTCTCCTAGATGTAAAAAGGTTGCTGTCTTATTTTTACTCGTGTGACTGAGGCTCTGAATCAGGAGGTAGCTTTGTCAACCTAAGCCTGGTTTTTCTGTAAAAGTTTGCTCACGTTGCTAATGTAACCTCAGGATGCTGGTGCATGAGATAGGCCTTGCTGTTCACAGTATTTCCAGAGTATTTTAATGTTTTTAATATATCGATATTGACACGATGTAGTTACGCAAAAGTAGCAATTGTGATAAAAAAGTGTCCAGGACACTACGCTCACCTGTCACTGTAAGCTGCCGCTGCAGCTGCTGCCGCCGCAGGCGTTGCTACTGCAGCCGGCTGGGCGTATCGATACGCTGCATAGCCACCCTGTGAGGAGTCGATGGAGACGAGACAGGTGGAGGACAGAGAAGAGGGGAAGAGCGGAGCAGAGGAAAAGAGGAGAGAGAGAGAAAAAGAGATGCAATGAAAGGGCAGGAAGGACGGGACGGAAAGAAGAGAAAGGTCTTGTTTAAAGTTTGCCATATTTTCTCTGCAGACTATTAAAAAACACTAGCAGTGAATCTAACGTGTTACATTGTGAGAAAAAAAACTGCTGAGAAGAGAGCGAGAGATTAACAAGCAGTCAGTCAGCAAAACTGGCTAATCTGGTGCAGTACAGCATTCACAAGGATGTAGCTCAGGCTCTGTGTGGCTCTCTCACTTCATGGCTAATGTGGGGAAAAAAATACCCTTAATTGCAGACAATGCTGTTGTTGTTTTTAGCGTTTGTAGCTCTGAATCGCCTTCATCTATCCCACAGTGAGTTAGACATGAAGGGAGAGAGAGTTCACAGCCATAACTGTGCCCCACCCCGGTTCCCCTACCAAAAACACACAGTTAAAGAAAGGGGAAGGAGTGGCAGGATGATCGTGTCATTATCTAGGTTTGGATGAACAGCTGATGAACAGACACAAAAATAAAACTACAGGTGTAAGAAGACAAGTCAGCCAGTCGGATTTTAAAAAATGAAAAAAAAGGGGGCAAACACACACACTCTCACATGGCCAGCAACCAATCACTGACAGACACAGCATGCTTTCCCGAATTCAGAACAAACAGTGTATTAGGCCAAACATCCCTATGGAAACAAAAATAAATAAATAAGGAAAGAAACACACACCACTGCATTCTACCCTAAGGAATCAGTTCCTGCATTCAGGACCACACAGTTGCTGCTATGGGAGGAAGGCTGGACCGGGGGAGGAGGGGAAGATGAGGGAAGGAGAGACAGAGAAAGTAGAGGTGATGGAAAAGGATAGGAGGGAAGGTGGGAAACCACAGTGAACATAAGAGTAGAAAAGAAGGGTCTGATAATAATAAAAATGAAGAGGAAGAGAAAGTACTGAACTAGATAAGAACCTTTAGTAAAGGTCTACTTTAACAGTCAAAGGAGGAAAGGATGAATAAAAAGGGAGGTTGGCAGAAATAAAAGGAGAAGATTTGGGAGGAAAATACACGGGATGGGGGGCGGGGAGTCAGCCTTGTAAGTATGTCTGCATGCTGACATTGATTCAGTTAGCATGCCACAGGTGAAACAGATAGGGAGATTCCTGGAAGGGGTCTGAATGATCTGCTAATTGGATGAAGGAAAATCTCTCTCTACATCCCTTTAAAACTGCGAGTACTCTCTGTACTCAAATCACAGGTTTGGGTATTACTTATTTAGCTTATTTCATCTTCGTTAATACAGGAAATGCGACGTCTCGGAAAGCTACGGTGCACGATCGCTCAAGTGAAATTTAAAAAGCAGGTTTCACAAAATGAACAAGCGTTCGGGCTCAAAAATGACAACGGCGATTCAACCCCAATTTTCAGGGAGTTTCTCACAAAATAAATAAAGAAAACAAAACGCAATGATTAAAACATGAAGCCTAACATTTGTTTGTTCCATCAACAAGAAGCAAAAAGATCATGTTCGGGTCTACAGGGCTTAACAAATTTATTAGACCACCTGTCATAAATACAAGAAAACACAAATGAGTCTTGTTCAAAGACTAAGGATTATGTTTATTAGACAAATAGACCGATTTCATATTTTTACACCCAAAGTGGAGCCGAGCATCCTAAGAGGTCAGAAATTAATCAAGCTTAACATTAAAACCACTAAAACTATGTTTTTCTGCTCAGGGATGCAAGTAAATACCTGTAATTTAGCCTCTTAATAAAAAAAAAAAAAAGCTTTACTATTTTATTCTGCTTTTACTGTCAAACAGTGCATTTTTAATTCATTAGTTACAACAATAATTAGCATTAAAAGTATCATTTTAATTAAAGAGCTTGTGCATACTGGCAGATTAACCATTACAGAAACATAAAAAATGATTTTGCTAATTACAAATCCTGTTAATTCAGGGCACTTGTGGTATAAACCAAACATTTGGTGGTGGTCTAATGAATGTGTTTAACACTGCGTGTGTGTGCACACTAATGGAAAGCTGAAGTGTCAGCATAGATCAGATTCAATCGAGTTTTTCAAGCTCTGACCAAACGTATATCCCTCGATCCCTTTTCCACTACTTCCGTTGGATACTGCACTTAATTTACAGAAAAACATATCAGACCAGCCGCCGTTTGGTTTTGTTTTTTCCTAATGTGTTTTGCATTCTTTCCTCCCCCTTCCGCAACTCCGCCCATGTCAGAATCCAGTGAGTTAGTAGAAGAAGACAGAGAAGGCATTTCAATCTCAGATGGTCAATAATGTCTAGCAGCACGCAGTCATTGGAGACGAGGAGGATGCACACTGGCTCTCACACAGAGTGTGTAAAACCCTACCTGGGGCAATCTGCCACTAATGTCCTGAAACACTAGTCTACAGAGAGAACAGAAACATCTATTGTCAACCTGGTCACACACGCGCGCACACACACCATTACACACAGGCACACACTCGTAATCACATTGGTACAAACTAACTCACAAATGCACAGAGACAAACCCTAGAGGAGTCTACTCACGAATGAGTGCACGGTTTTGCCGTGTTGTGCTGGACAGCTAAGCGAGCGCTGGCGCGTTGAATGTGAGACTGTGCAAATTTTGATTTCAATCAAAGGCCTCGTTTAAGTTTCAGTAAAATGTCAAGCGGTGATGAGTCAAAACACTCAAAAGTACACGTCTCTACGGGTTTGATCCGTGCCATTTCACACTTGAAAACCCACAAGGCAACAAGGGGGAGGGGAAAGGTAGGTGACGAGGGAGGCAGTGGAGGAGAGGCAGGCGTACTTACATAGAGATCAGCTGCACCGTAAAAACCATCCTGATAGGCCATCACACTGAGAGAGAAACAGATAATACAGGAGAAAGGGGGGAGGACAGATAGAGAGTAGAAAAAGGAGCGGTGGTGGGAAGTCAAAACAAACAAAACGAAACAAAAGGGCAAAAAAATGGTGTGATGCGCCACCATGTGGGCAGTGCAGAAAACAACAAAGAAGAGTGACGATTGAGGGGGGAAAGATGGGAAAACGGTGCCAAACAGATTGTGAGAGAGAGAAGAGAGAAAGAAGGGTGAGATTATTACACACCGTGCAACATGCAGGACAAAAATACCACCTCTTTGTATGCAAATGCCTCAAAGTGATACTACTGTTTCTTCGGCTGCTTATTAAACATTGAAAAAACTACTCAATGTAGCTATCATTACCATTTTGGACTTACAAGGAAATGGTATTTCAGCTCAGCCAACCATCAATGTCAACTCTCAATAAAAAATTATATTCAAACACACAGCATGCATTATTTTTTATTTTTTTATATAAAAAGTGCAGCCATGCTTCTAAGAAGACGATTGATCCGATCTGTGACATCATCGTCACTATTAGCGGTGTTGTTATTTTTGAGTGTATTTACCCAGGATAGGTGGGGATGGCAGGCTGTGGGACAGCGGCCCTGACTGCGCTGTAGACTGGCCGAGCACGACCTCGGAGGTGAGCGCCTCGAAAGGTTGCAGCGGTCGAGGCAGCTGCTGCTGCTGCTGCTGCTGGGTACGGAAACCCTGGTACTGAGAGCAAGAGAGACAGAATTAAAACACGGTTTATTTTTACTGATGTCGATTAAACATTTAGATTGACTGAAATCACAATCATTTGTCCTACAAATCAATAAAAAGCAGCAAATGCTTGCTATAACTCCCCAGAGTTCAACTGATGTATTCAAATTCAACTAAAAACTAAAGATGACCTATCAACATCTATTATAAATCTATCTAACACACAGAAAGTATTGCACCTTCATTTTTAAGCATAAATGTCAAACAGCTGTAAAATACTGGAACAGCACGCTGAGTAATCCTTGCATTTCTTTTTTCTTCAATACACAGCAAACTTTTCGATGTAGACTAACTCTCGGGCTGGCGGTATTTTCTAGATGTCTAGTCACGACTGAATAATAGTCCCCCGGGAAAAAAATTCAACTGACATCGCAGAAGTTACCATAACGCCAGTTTGAGGTCACCTCAACGTTACCTGGACATCCTTGTAAGAGTTTTGAGAATTTTGTTTTGCATCGTGCTCCTTTTCAAGGAATTTTATTCCCAGATGAGATTAAAAAAAAAAAAAAATCTACATGAAAACATGTTTCTCAATGAAAAAGGAGAGAGAATGGGAAAGAAAAAACAAAACACCTCAACAGTGACTCAAACTCACAATCTCACACTTTCGGGTCCACCACTTCTCCCACTGAGCTAATTGATTTCACGTGTCAGTAGTAGCACTCCTTCCTGAGTTTAAGATGCTGACATCGCAGACAGCGAGGGGAGAAGTGTAAGCGTGTGATGCATCAAGTTCTTCCGGTAACAAGTGAAATGTAATTTGGGTGTTTATCTATTTAACTATTTAAAAAAAGATGTCATTAGATGTTGAGGTGACATTCACACAACAATGTGCTAGCTAAATTAGCTGTCATTGTTAAGAATAAATAAATAAATTATCTGAACCGTGTTTTGCACTTTGTAAAAATCAGAAAAGTTTGGCCTGACCTCTTATTGTGATCAGTTTTGGGAGACATGCAAGCAATGTTTGCTGGGTATCAGTCAGGTAAGAATAAAGGAAGGCTTTCTTACCTGTATAGAGCTCAGGACTGTAAATGCCTCCAACCATAGGACTCAGCTTCCATCCAGCTATAATAAAGAAAATTGACAACAACATGTAAACAGAAACGTGTCACAGAAGCGACGGGCAGCCAGGGTTCACACGACATTTACTCATTCTTGCATGTTGTTTGTTTCTTTGGGGAGGGGGTGGGGGTAGTGTCTGCCGCTTTAATTTAGTGACAATAATTTCTGCCCCCTCTCTCTGGTCCAACCGTGCAAAATGCATTACCATATGGCAGTGCCGCAAGGCCCTCTCCGTTCGAGTACGGCGTGGTCATCTTCTTGTTTGTCATCACTCTGGCTGTGGCGTTATTAACCTGGACACCAAAGAAAGTGATCAGAGGCTCATTTCATTCACTTTTAATGGTTGACACAAGCACAGTCCAATCACAGGTCAGGTTACGCTGAGTTTTGTCTGTGACACTTCATATGATTACTGGAGCTTTCATATTCAGTGAGGTGTCGTTTTACTTTTCACAGTTTTGTACTTATGACAGGGGTTAATTCTGTTGATGAGCAGCGATGGTATTTGTTGCATGCGCTTCTTTTGAAGGAGAAAGACATTGAAAACAAGGATCCTGGTGAGTAGTCAGGCAGTTTTGCACGCAAACAATGCAACCATTGGCACACAGAACAAAGAAAACAACAAAATATCTGAGATCAAAGGCATTCAAAAAGAAATCCAAGACCATTATTTTGCTACCTTAAAAAAAAGGAGGGAAAAAGAAGGTGAATTAAGCGGCAAATTCATCAGTTGAACACAATGCAAAAAACATCAATCGAAGAGTTCATACACAAATTACACACGGCCAATCAAGAGCGCATCACATCACCAGAGGTGAGCAAAACTAGCCAGTCAGCAAGCATCAGATGCAGCAAGAGACCAATCAAATAAGGTCGGCAGCCCTCCCAATCAAATACACATCATACAGAAAAAAGGAGGAAGAGGAGGGAGAGAGAACAACAGAGAAAGGACAGAAATATAAAAGGGATGCAGAAGGAGGAGCCAGTCCACATGAAAACACACAGAAAAAACACACACATGACGTGGAGAAGAGAGACAGCGAGTGAACAGTCCATCCAAATGTGCAGTTCTTCAAACAAACGAACAATAAGATGCAATACACTCGTACAACATTCATCTGACCGTTTGCCTACATTGGATCTAACTGTACGTGAGCAGTGATGGAGAAATGATGGATGGAGCAAGAACGAGTACAGAAAGAGAAAAAGTCTAGATAAAAGACAGAGAGGATGGGGGATGCAAATATCATTCCTCAAATCAAAAAATAAAAATCAAATGAAAAAAATCGAACAGAAACCACGGCTGTGAAACACTGCCAGGCATTTCAGATCAGTGTCACACGCCAGAAACACCTCGAAGCACACAACCACCAACACACACCATCCAGAACCAAACTTATCGAAAACAAGGAAACCGCTTAACAGAAATCAGAACAAAGAAAAGCTGTCGCTGATTTAAAAAAGATTCTACTAATTATTTCATGACAGCTTTTTTAAAATCTTTTGTATTTTTTTTTTCTCAAATTACCACATTTAGTAAAATTGCTTTACGATATGCTTGCATCCCCTTTAGGGCAACACACTATTCATCCACAGGTACAGCTTTAAGAGGAAATGTCACGTCTGCACAGCCGTATCTCTGCAACTGTCTGCAGTCCGCAAATTGGTGCAGAAGGTTGTAGTCAAGCACTACAGCACGCCATGATATACAGACTACTATTATCCCCTCTCCAGTTAAGCTAACATTGCACACATGCTTTAGCATGCTGTCCCACTAAGGTGCAGAAAATGCAGCTATCAGCTGACACATGACACAGAGAGATGACATAGTACTATATGACGTCATACAGATGACGAGAAAGAGAGTAAACCATGCAGGATACAGCTCTGGAATTAAATGCTGAATGCAGTTAGAGAGGTGATTGGAATGAACGCATAAGAAGTGGTAGTCATAGTTGTTGCACTTGCAGATAGATGCAGTACATTCAGTTACACAAGTGGCCTTTTTGTAATGCCATGCGGTCAATGGCTAATCACGTAAATCGTTTCATTCACCACCTCCCCAAATCAATCACAGGATTAGCCAATCAGGTTCTGTCAATTGACCAATCAAGCCTCCCTTAAGTAAGAGGAGTCCTTCATTTGGGTGTTGGGTGCATCGTTATTTATTCTTTTTAATTTCATTTGGACGGATGGGGTTGGGGGGAGGGGTCATTCAAAGATGATGCCATGTGTACACAACTTACCGTTGGCAGGGAAACGGCGTGAGGACACGCGAGCAGTTACCGTGGAGACTGACAACAACAACAACATACAAAAATCATCAGGGAAATAGAGAAAATATATGTAAGAAAGAAATGATGAACCAAAAAAACCAAAAAAAAAAAAAAAAGTAAACATAAACAAAACGAGGTAATGAAAAGCAACCCCCACCCTGTGGTAGAGAGGAAGTGATGTAACAGGTCACGTGTCAACAGTCACCTACAAGAATCAGCCACATCACAACAATCTAGCCTCTAAAAAAACAATTTAAAAAAACAACAACAACAAAAAACCCTCTGCGAACAAATGACAGAAACAGAACGGAAACAGAAAACGTCAGAAATTAAAATATAACTTGGGGAAGGAAACTACACGTTATAGTATTGTCCAGGTTATATTCAAATAACTGACAAAGTTATCACTCAAAGTCTAACTGATTCCCACTCTCTGGAGTTTGTGCTACCTGACTACATCCCAGGAAGGGGGAAATGGACGGAGAAATTTAGGTAGGAATGGACAGAAGAGATGAAGATGCATATGGGACACGGAGTGGGAAAGACAGACTTGACTGGCCGGGTGGGGGGGGAAATAGAGTGGAGAAAGATGGAGGACCAATGAAATAAAAGGACAGGAGAGGGGATGACTATTCTCTTCACTTGTTTGTTCTGTCTCCACCCTCCATATTTTTTATTTATTCATTTTTTGAAACATTCTCCACACCCACACACAAGAGACAGAGAAGAGAGCAGGACATTCAGGACCATGCAGAAGAGCTTTAGTAGCAAGTAGAAATAATTTTTTAAAAAAGAAAAAAAAAATCAAAAGCGTGATTTTAAAATCAAAAGAGCCAGAGCAAATGGCGAAAGCACGGTGTATTTGATCTCCCAGGCCATTTGCAACTGAAATCCGAGCTCATGCTGACAAATTAAAGGAAAAAAAAGGAAAAATAAGTCACAAGAAAAAGCACTTCCATGAGATCTAGTGTGTGTGTGTGTGTGTGTGTGTGTGTGTGTGTGTGTGTGTGTGTGTGTGTGTGTGTGTGTGTGTGTGTGTAAAACAACACGTCTCTTTTTATTTTTAACCGTTCATCTTGCACATCTGAGATTAAAGGGTGTTTTTTGTTATTTTTTGTTGGCTTTTTTTTTTTACAAAAGCATCAGAAATGACACCACACTTCTCACAGCAGCCTTATTCCCAAAACTGCCCCCCTGAAAATGCCCCACCCCAACGCCCATCATGCATCAATCTCGTAAACACACCAAACGTAAAAAACTACGACTCAGTGGCAGCCGCGCAATTTCAAGTGAAAAGAGTGAAAAATCCTTGACAACATCTGAGCCAGTGCTCCATCCATGCAACATACAGTAGCCTCTTACACCAGCAGCAAGCACTTTTCTCCCCCCCCCCACCCAAGAGGAAAATAACTGAGAGGCTTTTAACTGCTCATCCAGTCATAAACACAACCATAAATCAAGAATGGCCACTCGTCATGATCATGGAAGAAGTGACGATGATGATGAGGATGATGGAAAAGGTGCAGGAAGACAGATTAAACAAAAATAATAGTAATTAAAAAAGAAGGAAAAAAAATCATCCATGCTGTGACGTAAGCAGATATCATCAGCAATCGTGTCGTAGTGACTTCTCACCAGCCATGCCTGTTGTGTAGCCACTCCACCCAGCATGCTTTGCAAACCACACGACTTTTAAGGATCAAGGTGCAATGGGACAGCGCACGATATCGAGAAGAACGAGAACAGCATTAACAGCACGAACATCAACAGGAAGTGGCTTCGAAAGAGACGCCTTTGCGTGCGGCACCACTGCACCATGCTATAGTGAAGCCGAAGGGAGGAGGGGGTGGGTGGGGGGGCGGGGGTTTAAACAACAGCCATCCGGAAACCTTCTCTGGGCCAGAAGAATTAAGGTCACAGTTGGACATGGAGGGGACACAGAGGAGAAAATGGTCACTGTTGAAAAAAAAAATTAAAATAGGAAAAAGAGGCGAGCGTGCCGTTACCTCGATTTTACGTCCTTCCACCAGCGTGCCGTGGAGCTTCTCTCTGGCCCTCTCTGCATCTGCGCTCGACTCAAACGTAACAAAACCGAAGCCCTGCAAGCAAAGGAGGGTAAAGAAACGACAAGGAGACGCAGGAGGAGGAGGAGGAGAAGGAGATTGCAGTTAAGCTTCTTTTTTTTCTTTTTCTTTTGCTGCATTTTGAAATGCCTGACATGTTTTCTTTTTCCTCAGTGTCCTACCTTCGATCCCCTCTCGTTAAAAATGATCTCCACATCAAGGATTTTGCCAAATTGCTGAAACAAGAAACAGGAAAATAATGAATTAATTAATTAAAAAAAGAGAAGGAAAATGAAGAAGCTGAGCGAGCATGTAAGTCACACACACTGCTTCTCGCCACGGGGTGTCAGCACTGTTCAACCACGATGAGCTGGCACTGAGCCTACACTGGCTGCTAGGTCTTCTACCATATCTTCCTTTCCTCTGTTCTTTTCTCTGCACTGCATTTTAGAGCCGTTCCTCTTGCAAAACTGGAGGGAACCAGGCCAGATTATTACACTTCACTTTAGATAAGCTGCTGGAGAGCTGAAAATCTAAATAATCAAATAAGACAATGGATTCTGCTCAGCAAAAAAACAGCATGGCAAACCCTTGTTTTTATATAAGCGTCACTAGAAGATAGCAAAGGGCTGCAGTCACTAGATGAGGGGGGTTTAGTTTAGAGGGGATTTTACTCTGTTATGTAACGATACACAGTGGAGGGGAAAAAAGGCAACGTTCTGGTCCGCTTACCCCAAACATCTGCCGTAGGTCAGGGTCTCGGAAGCGGAAGGGGATGTTAGATACGTGAAGGCGTTTGGGGGTGGCCTTGGAGTCCGAATCGTCTCCGGCGTTCCCCCCGCCGCCTCCACCTCCCGAGCCAACCCCAGACTGGCCGTCAATCTGGGAGGACCCATCTGACTGCTTAGACACAAGGATGCAAAAAGACAAACAGAGACAGACAGACGAAAACAAAGAGGTCTTGTTAGGGTTGCGAAAAGACGATACGCAATGCACCATTAGCTGACAGACTGTCATCTGTCAGATTTGCACTGCAGTAGGCGCTGCTCGCTGCTTCCATTAATCAGCTGATTATTGTGCTGATTAGTTCATTAATCAGCTTGCACAAATTATGGATTGAACAGGAAAAATGTCCAAGTACTCGCTTTGCCTAGAAACAGGGAAAAAGCACAAAATATCGATTATGTTTCATAATCGATATTTTGTGCTTTTTCCCTGTGAGAAGAACACAAAGACAGTATTTTTCCCATTTTTTGGCGTGTTGCTTGAACAGAGTCCAAAATTATTAAAGGGAAAATTAAAACCGTTGCAAAAATCTGTGAATTGACTCAAACAACCGACAGAACATAATAAATAAATGATTTAACCTCAACATATTTGTATTGCCTCTGGTTATAAGCAGCAGTGTACAACGAATGAAAACCATGACTGTTTTTATTCACTGTAAATTTTATTTCATGTGACGCTGTAGTATTTGATTTAAAAAATACTTATGGCACAGTCCAAAGGTCTTGAGCCACCTTTCATTTCTTTATATTTTGCTTGAAAAATTTGAAAAGGTTTGCAGTGATTTATTGAAACACGTGCAAAGATACATGCACAATATAGTATATAAGGCAAAAAGAGAATTTGTACAATTGCAGCGTGTTTTGCAGATGGCTGTAGACACTCACTGCTGCACCTCCATCCTGACCTCCTCTCTACAAACTGACAACAATTTGTACCAAAAAATGTCAAATTTGGATTCATCGCTGCATAAAATTTGTGGCAACAAGTATTTGTGTTGTCTGTGAGATCTTTACTGGATTTCTTCTTATTTCTTAAGGACATGACTTTCTGTTTATCTGGTGTAGGTAGTTTTCTTTATCCCTGCCACTTCTTTTCTCCTCCATTTGGCCAGTTTCCTCAGCATTTTAAGGACACGCTGCACACCCTGCTGAGATATGCCAAGTTTTCTGCTAATAGCTCTTTGATAATCACCTTGTTGGTGCAAAAATAAAATTTCAATTTCAAATTGTGTTATCGCTGGCATTTTTCACAGATTCAACTAAAGAAATGGGGGAAAAATTACGGGTCTTTGTGACACACTGCTAGTAACGGTGCCAGAAGTGCCAAAGATATCATCTAAAATTGGCTCTTTGCTCAGTTGTCTGCTGTGTGGAGACACAACACCGCTTCATATCTTGACTAAGGATTTTTTTCTTTTGCTTGAATTATTCATAAGTCAGTGTTATGTTGCTTAACAAACAACGACAAGGGGGGAAAAAGCAAACATTACTCTAAAAATGAGAAACTTTAGGGACTGGAGTGAGTAGAAAAGCAGCCAATGTCCAAAGAAAAACTTCAAAAGACCTTCAGAAAATCTATATATAAAGAAATGAGGTGTGGGTCAAGACTTTTGCACAGTACTGTCATTCTCTGGATTTGCAAAATTAGACACACAGTCCAATCTAAACATGTAGTTTCTCTCAGCTGTCCAATTTCAATATTTATAAGGATTTATTGTTGATGATGTTTAAATACCACCATCTGAAAAAAATGAAACCTGAATTTTTCACCTTTTTTCCACCTGAAGAAAAAACTGGATAAAAATTAACTGTGGTGACAAAACATTGCATATAACATTATATAAGTGGCGGCCATCAGCAGTACCACCCATGTCAAATTCCTGCTTTAAGCAAATTGTGTTTTCACACTTCTGTCATTTTTTAAAAAGTTGGGTAGGCAATGTTACCAACAGTCGTTCTTTGTGTGAGCGTTTAGCTGTGTGGGCTTTTGCATGTCAAAGTGCTCAAAGACAAACAAAGCAAAAAGAAGAGTGAAGATTGGGCTGTAATTTGCAAGTCGACCAGAGAAGAAAAAAAAACAAAAACCCTCCAAATAAATGTAGCTATTCCACCCTAACTGCTGGATGAGTTAAAAAAAAGAAGCTGTTTTCCTATCATAATGATAGAAAGCACTTAGAGAGTGAATACCAAACCATGGCAAATGACCTGTTTTGCAATTTCAAAGAAACTGATCCAGAACTCTCCCACTCTTGCCTCCAAAACATTTAATGGGTTCTTTCTTTGCCCGCGCTCCACCTTTCCACAGTTTCATAAAATACGGTTTGGTAGTTTTTACATAAACTTGATGACAGACAGAAAAAGGCAGCCTTCACACACTCTCTCAGTGTATGTTTCTGCGACAGCGAAGTGGCCACAGAATCGGTTATGACAGGTGGAATTATTTTTGTGTTTGGAGGAACGATCGTAACACAGAGAGGTTTATACGTTTTAATCCGAGCGAGATAAAAACAAAACAACATGTGAAAATGTTACAGCTCAGTTGAAAAGAAAAACTTGAATTGTGGTCACAATTAGTAATGTGCTTTTATAATATCCTCATTTCAGTCTGTAACGTGTATCCCACTCACTAAGCGCCCTCTCAAGGCACAGCCTGGGTGTGGGCTGCCCACAGAGGAAGGAGGCCGGTACTCACTTGGGCACTGAGGCTGTTAGCGGCGTTGGCTGCGCTATTCGCTGCTCCGCCGGCTTCCACGGGACCCTGGACGGCCCCTGCAGCATACAGGCTGCCCCCGTAATCCAGGGCCAGGCCGTTCTGGGGGGGCGGTGGTGGAGGAGGCGGGAAGGCAGAGAAAGGTGGGGGGACGAGTCCCTCCTGACCGCCAGCACTATCCTGAGAACCCTGTTGGAAGAAAAAGAGAGAAAAGTGAGGTGGGAGTGAGAACTAAAGTGGTCGGCTGGCGAAATACCACGGTATCTTTTACTAAGAGCATCACCCGACCACACAGAGACCACTTCCCCAAGAGCGTCAGTCTAAAAGTCATACAGGCATGGATATTATATTTCCATTTTCCTGTGTGTGTGTGTGTGTGTGTGTGTGTGTGTGTGTGTGTACATGTATCTAACCCCCCACCCCCACCCCCACCCCACCCCCCAACCATTAAATATTCACTGCTGCCACATCTATTATTGAGGGTCAGATGCCTCCATGCTCAGTGTGTTGCACAATGATGAGTGTCTAATGCCTGCACGCACACTTACAAACGCCTCTGCACACAAACCACCTTTGACACGCAAACACCCACACACCTAAACGCTCACACAAAGACCAACTGTTTGCAAGGAAGCCGGCCCAAGTACTTCGTACATATTATCCCCCCCCACCCCCAAGAAGATGCATGTGTAAGATGCCAAAATTCGAGCTTGTAGGAGAACAACACAGGCGTCCATAAACACATGGTAGAGACACATAAACATGGCAGAGGCATTAACACAAAACACACACGCGCGCACACACATTCCTTACTGCTGGCAGTGGGGTATGGATACCCTAAATGGTAACAGAGAGGCAGCAAGGATGGGAGAGGACGGGGCCGGGCTGGGGGATTTGAAGATAAAAGGTGATGACAGATTCAAGAGACGAGGCCCGATCCATAGCTGCAAAGGATTACTCAAACTTCACCAGATTTCTAATTCCAATAACTGCAGTGTTTGGTCATTTTATTAAAGACTATAAAAACACTACGATGGTTTTCTGGTTCAGAGAGGGATGCTTTAAATGCTAATGTCAGCACGCTTTAAGAAAATAAATAAATAAATCAGGACATTGTCTGAGTTTGTCCTTTTTCACGCAAAGTACCGCAAAGCATGAAACGGTCTACTTACGACGTGGTCACACTACCAGAAACAGATTGCCTGGATGAGACATGCAGAAGGCAGTAAGCGACACCCCCTCACTTACTGTAGCTGTGAAC
Source organism: Haplochromis burtoni (assembly GCF_018398535.1). NCBI lineage: Eukaryota > Metazoa > Chordata > Actinopteri > Cichliformes > Cichlidae > Haplochromis > Haplochromis burtoni. The sequence goes on from NW_024582842.1 coordinate 145,704, forward strand.
GCAGTGGACGTTTAGCGGAGCGATTTGTCAACCGGTACAATCTGACCTCTCACATGCTGGTAGATGAGCTGACATCCAAAGTGATTGCACTGGAGATTTGTTCACTGCCATAACACCTTTGTCAGGTGATGTGAGAAATGCTAAGGGCTGCAGAGAAAGTGTAAAAACAGTTAAAAGCAACAAACTTAACATACCGACATTTAGCAGGTATAAAGTATTCACTATATGCATCTTCCTGCTAAAAGGGAGTTTTTCCTTCCCACTGTCGCCATGTGCTTGCTCATAGTTTGTTGCCTAATGGTTTTTCTGTATTATTGTAGGCTCTCCTCCAATATAAAGTGCATTGAGGCAACTGTTGCTGTGATTTGGCGCTATACAAATCAAACCGAATGAAATCAAATTTTTAGTGGTAAGATTCATCTACTGGGGACCAAGAATGTACAAAACTATTGTGGTAATGCATTCAAGTGGTTGCAGAGATCACACTGATTGCCAAAATCCAGTTGACCATCATCATTAATCTGGCGTGAGCCACGTTAGCATGTTAGCCCTGATTTAAAAAAACAAAAAACTCTACCAACTCTCAATATTTTTTTCACCACACCTGATACATATGACATTAAAATGTACCAGAAAATGAGAACTAAATAACCTGATACCGGCACCAGAAAACAAAATCATAAAAACTAAATTATACATTTGTAAATCACAATAGATACAAATGATGACAAAATCTAGAAACCCGGAGTAGCACCCATTGTGTAGCCTTTTTTGTTCAGCCTATTCTCCTTTGCTGTGTCTTTCTAACCTCTTTGTTCTTCTCATTTGACTGTAACAACTAATTACTACAATCATCATCATCATTGCTTTATTAGGAATAGTACTAATGTAAGACAGACTCGCAAAGACAGTAATACAATAATTAATTAGTAAAAGAAGTTACAATGTCGCCCCCCCTGTCAGCATTATATCACTTCTAAATAGACTCAGTTGAGCCTACCTGACATCTGCTTGGCTATACTCACTTCAAGTGTGTGTGTGTGTGTGTGTGTGTGAGTGACAGGCTGCAGCGATGCCCATCTGAGCTGCACAATAGATCACTGTCCCTTTGGGAGTGTTATAAGTGTGTGGGAGGGTGAGTATGTACGTATGTGTGCGTGTGTGTGTGTTTGTGTGTGCGTTTGCGAGCATGCCATCTGTCTCCCAGCTTTTGACCTTTCTCAGCGTCACACCTGTGACACTGTAGTCCGGCCCCTCGACTCAGTAACAAACCGGGGGATGCGCGCGGTCGACACGGATCACATCGATATCGTGACACGAGAACAGCTTCAGCTGAGCTGCTCCCAGCGAGCAGTGAGAGAGAAACTCTGCCGTGTACCAAGCAGACAAACTTAAGCAAATAAAGCTGGAATTTGTTAAACTTAACAACTTAAGTATTTTTTCTATTGGATAAATCCTAACTCTAAATACAGAACATAGATTTGTGTACATTTACTATAAACATCAATCTAATGATTTCTTCCTGGACTACTTTTTTAAGACATTTTATCAGTCAGAAGCATCGTCCTTGAAATGCTTTGTTATTAAAAGGAAAATGCCGCCCATCACACTTCAAAGAAATTCGTTCCTGTATGTACCTATATACAACCTCAGTGGACTGAGTCAGGCACTGGTCAGGAGACTCCTACGAAGTTAAAACCAAATATCAGAATGAGGAGGAAAGGTGATTTAGGTGACTTTGAAAGTGGCATGGCCGTTGGTGCCAGACAGGCTGGTTTGACAAACTGCTGATCTACTGAGATTTTCATATGCAGCCATCTCCAGGGTTTATAGAGAATGGTGGGGGGGGGGGGGGCGTGGGTGTCCGGTGAGTGGCAGTTCTCTGGGCGAAAATGCTTTGTTGACTGGAGAGGCCAGAGACAAACAGCCAGAGTGGTTTGAGCTTACAGAAACGTGGCAGCAACTCAAATAACCACCAATATGCAGATGAGCATCGCCGAACACAGCACAAAGAATATGGAAGCAGATGGCCCACAGCAGAAGACGACCACACCGGGTGCCGCTCCTGTCATCTCGGAACAGGAAATTGAGTGGCACGGGTTCACTAAAAATTGGGACAAAACGTTGCCTGGTCGCGATGAATCTCGATTTGTGGTGCAGCACTCAGACGGACGGGTCAGGATTTGGCATAAACAAAACGAAAGCACGGATCCATCCTGCTTTTATATCGACGATTCAGGTTGGTGGTGTAATTGTATTGCAGATGTGTTTTTTTTATGGTAAACTTTGAACCTCATGCTGTTTGTGACCATGCCCATCCCTTTATAATGACAGTGTACCCATCTTCAAATGGCTATTTTGAGCAGGAGAATGGGCTCAGTGGTATCCTCAGTATACTCCACAGTCTCCACATCTCAATCCAATCGAGCACCCTTGAGATGTGGGGGAACGGGCAAAAGGAGAAAAAAGAAAAAAAGAAAAACGGCTTCATGAGCTGCACGATTCCTTCATGCCAGTGAGGACCAAAATCTCAGAGGAATGTTTCCAGAACCTCGCTGAATCGTTGCCACAAAGAATTTATGCAGCTCTAAAAGCAAAGCGGGGTCTAAAACTTAAGAATAATCATGTCTGATATACCGGAACTCACAAGTCGGTAAGTAAATGAGTAAAGTTCATTTTTATAGCGCTTTTTGAGACAAGGAATGGTCACAAATTGCTTTACAGAGGTAATTTAATCAAATCCAGCCCACGCCAAAGGCAAAGTGGACACACATGAATGAAGAAAAACAACACAGTGTCTGTCTGAACACATGAGTTTTAAGCTGCCTTTTTAAAGAACAACAAACGAATGATATAATTATTCATCTAATCATTTACTGGAAGATTCCTGGTGCAGAAAATTCTTTGCATCGCACCTATACTTGTCTTTCCCGCCGTCGTGAGGCGAAAAGGAGGCAGAACCAGACGCTTTAAGAGGAATGCTTTGAACTCGTCCGTTAAAGGCTGCAGCCGCGTTCTGCCTTTTGTGATTTCAGGAGTGTAATTACAAACAGAAATCCTGCCATCTCCCTGGCTCTCGCTCACCGATAACGGGCACTAAAATGCATGTTATCGCTCATCTCAACACTGTGAGCCTTGCCCCGAAGCGCCGCTGCCACACCATTTCGCCGCGCGCACACATCCCCGCAGCTCGCCTGGCAGGTGAAGAGTCACCACCTCGGGCAAAACAGAAACCGCGATCCTCATCTTCAGTGGCTGCCACTTGAGCAATACAGCCACCAGATTACTGACCACAGTGTCCAAGTTTAACTTCATTCACGTTTTCAGATAGCAGCTGTGTCCGCTCATCTAAACTCTGCAGCTGTATGAACCTCTTCCAATCTCGCCCACAAGCACTCAAATTAAGATTTTGATACAAGATAGCGCTCCTCAACATCCTCGCCTCCGTGTCCTAAGTTTCACGTCGCAGCGCAAACACCTTACACCTTGGCGAGCCGTGCTTGTGATTTGCACAGATTGTTCCTGTGATTATTATAACCTGCCAGGGTTTTAGGATGCATGCTTTTAGAGGTGCGGCTTTGCAAAATCTCAGCTCTTCCAAGTTCCCAGAATAAATAAAGAGAAATGAACTGCTGCATCTCTTTTCCTGCATTACTTCACCCTCTCATTAATTTGGTTTCTGTTATTAGCCGTTATGATTTTATGCTCCAATTAGTGAACAAAACATGCATTTTCTCCTTGTTGTGGGGGAAAAGAAACAACACTCTGTTACTTCACTGGTGGCAATAATGTGAACATTAGCTGCAATCCTCTGATGAGAGATCCTGAATTCATTACATTTGCTCAATTCAGAGATGCGAAAAAAAAAAAGAAAAAAAAGGAGAGAGCAGAGATGTGGAAATTAGCTAGTTTAGATCAAGCTTTTAACTGCAGCTGGGAAAAAAACAGACATGTTAAGTGACACACTGAATGACCTCACTTTGCATAAACCCATCCTAGATTAAATGCATTTGCGGAGGTGAATATGAGAGTAGGTGGAGCAAGCAATTCTGGGTCACTAGGTAGGAGCTAACCTGGGTGGCAAACAGAAAGAGAGAGAAACTCGACCCGCTCCCGTGTCTTCCTTCGAAAGGGAAAGTTGATGACCCCAGATTGGGTGAAGCGGTGAAACGGGAAAAGCTGAAAGGGGACAATAGGCTGGCAACATTTTGTGGCAATGAGGGAAACCTTTTAACTGTTTCAGCCGCTATTAAATGCGGCCCCATTAAATTTTAATGATCTCTTTCACTTTTGATCTAGTGGCATCACCGCATCATAATGCAGTTCTGTGCTCTGACTGCCAAATATTCACTATTTAGCTAACAGGCTAAATTAAAAACGGTGAAAACGGTGAAAACGGTAAACGTTACGGGTGTTACCATGTCGTCAGTCAGAGAACGTACTGGCTTGTCTTCTGCTCTGATGACCTGGGCCAAGACTTCCTCTTCCATCTGGCAGTCATTGTTTGAGATACATTTTTAAAACTAATTAAAAACAAAATTGGCATTAGATGATAGCTGGTGGTTTGGAGGCTGCATTTTCAAAAATGCAGCCTCTCTTGTGCCTTTCATTGGGACTGTTTACCTGCATGCAAACAAAGCCTGCTCAAAAGCGACTGTTTGTGTTCCAACTAGTGTTAACCGGGCTACAAACGGAAACCAGAAGGCTTCCCGCTCCACTTCCCAAAAGATTCTGCATATTCATATAAGTAAAAAGCAAAGGTTAAAATAAAATGAGCAGATATTTGTTTATAAATATCGCCATGTTATTAACGCTGAGCTCAAAGCACCTCCACGCCTCCCCTCCCACCTTCAGATGCTTTTCCACCGTCCAACAAGCTGCACTGAGTGAATACGCTGACAGCTCTGCTTTTATTTAAAGTCTAAAGCTATCATTTATTTTATATTTCTATCTTACTGCAAATTAAAGAGCTTCAATGGAATGAATTAAAAAAAAACTTAACATATAAGCAAAAAAGGTCAAAAGGAAGATTGTTTTAACTGAGGGATCCCCCTGCTGTAGAGGCTTACATGAATAAATGCAATAAAAGTCTATCTTTTGTCCAATTTGATGGGAAAACCACCCTCCTACTGTTCATCACCGCTTTACTGCTGTCGTACTTGAGTCCCAACATTGATGACTCATGACACATCTCACTCGACTACAGATGAGTCAGTCTTGGACTTGACAAGTTGTGATGCAACTTAGACAGAATGATAGTGACTTGGATGTTAATAGCGCACGCTTTAAGCCTCAATTTCTGATTGCAGCAATATACATATGTAATTTCAGCAGCACAAACCACTGAGTAGAGGTATGACCCAGGAGGCAGATTTAGAGATGACGACTTCAATTCTTTGATCTTTTTTTCTGAAAGGAGGAGGAACATAAACTCTGTGACCCTGTGAGCCTCACCAGCCTTCTCTAAGGTTTTCTATACCAACCCTGAATCAGCTGTATCATCGATATCAAAGGTACTGGAACCAGTTCATTTCATAGACCAGTTGACGAATGTCACCAATGACAGAGAAATAGATTTGTAAATATGCAGGATTCATCCTCGGCACGGCATAAAATCACATTAAGAATGCATTAATGTAGCAATCTCTATGAACCTTTAGATGCCTAAGAGACTGATCAATGAGGAAGCATTTCTTCATTGATAAGCAAACAGTCGCACCTATGGAACAAATAAGTTATAGCAGCCAATATTGGACAGATCATCTGAATAATTCTGGTTGAGGACGATTGTGTTGCAGCTCTAATCACTAAAAAACAAAGAAAAACCAAAGTAAAGGTAGTAGAGGTAGGTAGTGAACAAGATCTCTCTGGATCTGAGTATTAATAAACATCAACAGCAACCCATGTTTTCACATACATGTGCGTCTTGTCCTTATCAGGCTAAATAAGCTAAACTTTAAGGCAAATTCAAGAAAACAGTGAATGAATGAGCTGTGCTGAAATAAATGTAACAGTGCAAACTTGCTGACTCCAGTCTCCACTGGTAGTTTTGAAGATAAATCTCAAGACCAGCTCTGATTCACATTTCTAGCTTCTCTGGATTAAAATTCCCCGTGTTCAATTATATTTAGCTCTTAGCGAGGAATACTGGGAGCTTTTTCTGGGACTGAAAATAAGAAATTTGTGGTTAGAGTCGGAGTCTCTTTAAGTTATTTTCTGACACAGACCCCCGATCACAACTCTGTCGGTTCTTCTCTTCTCTTCATTGTTGTTGCTCATGCACAGACTACAGCCTCGCAGGAGAATGGACAACCCCGGCTGTTGCCGCTCCTTCTGCCAGACCCAAAATAGAGGCGGGAATGCAAGCCAAAAACAACCTTGTATTTGTGTTTGACGATTGGCCTTTTCAGAGGAGATCCATTTTTGCAGCATCTCAACGGGCCTCTCTATACCTGATGCACTGTGTTAACAACCCCGTATCTCCAAAAACAGTATGTGCCCCCCTCCTCGTCTCCCTCCCTCTGTAAGGCTTTGGGGCCTTTTGCTGACTGCGAGTGGCCTTTGTGATTCGAATCAGGATAAAAGCATCTACTGAATAAATGCACACAGATAGCAGGATAAGAGGAGGAACACAAAGGCAGAGGAGGAGGGCATTCTTGGAGAAGTGCTGCCCTGTGCACAAGCAAACTGTAGGCTGTTCATTTGTGTCAGCACTCAAGGTTTGTGTACATTTTGTTTGTGTGCATGTCTTGCGCTTGTCTCGGTGTATGCTCCCGGTGTTTTAAGGGATTTTAAGGGTTGTGAAAGTGCATGCGTTGGCCAGGCAAAGCCAGTGACTCAGAGCGGTAGCTGTAGCTGGCTTACTTTCGGGTCAGTTAGCAGCAGCAAGTGTGTCTGAGGAGGCATGTTATAAAATGTGCCCGTCTGCGGCAGTCTCACTACGCTACTCGAGGAGACAAGGAGAAGAGCAAAGGAGAGAGGAGAGGAAGTGTGGTTAAAAGCTAACTGGGGCATCAGTGGGTCATTTCACATGAATAATGACGTTTCAGAATCGTACTTTCTCTGGCTTCCGGCCATAACGCTAATGCCTAATTCAACAGACTTGACTATGGAAAACGTGATTCATGTTGTTAGCAGCAGCTCGTATTTTGGCTCAATAATCGGATTAAGTGGTGAAGTTCGGTGTTCAGCTCAGATCTTGGCTTCCGAGTCTGCGCTGCTGTTACCCAAGCTGCAAACAGCTGGAGAAACGTTTTACAACATGCCTGTGGCATACCGATGAGCCAGGAGACACCCTCTTGTTAAATTATTCCATCCAACATCAACCCCTCCTCCATCGGTTCCCCCCTCCTCCCTTCACTCGCTCTTCCTCTCTGCTGCTGTTCTCCCTTTCCTCCCACTCTCTCTGCTGTGCGCTTCACTTCTTTACGCTTCATAAAATCCAGACGGGACCCTCGCATACGTCCCGCCCCCACACATGTCAATCAAGCTCATTTGCCTCATAGCAACAGGATATCAGCGCGATCCAGGCTCCTCCTTCCATTCTCTCCTCCATTTCCTTATAGGGTAACATGTGTGCTTGTCAAACAAACCCCTCCTAATCCACCCCCATCCTTTTCCTTGTAGGGTCTCCCCTTCCTCGCACGCCATTTCTGGGAGACTCCCCAGCCTCATACATGTGCACAGGAACATGCATTCGCGCGTGCACGCATGCACACACACGCACAACCCCGACTTTCCCCTGTCATCTCCTCAGTAGCTGCATAAATGGTCCGTTCAGCACCACTGCGGCATTTTATGAAAGATAAACACCCGAAAACAAAAAGGATGATGACATTATTTGTTCACATTTATTCCACATTAGAATCCACACGCCATCCCAGACAAACACACAGGCAGGTGAGCATACAAACCTGCAAAAAGATATGTATTAACCCAACATGACTATGCCTCTTTCAATACATTAGACATGACCCTGAAACTAGTTTGTCCTGTTTGACGCTCACAGAGGGCTCTGCACTAATCGCCTGGTTGTCCAGTGTGGTTTAGAAACATACGGAAGCCAGCTGTAGGACGGTGTTGTCACTGTCAACTGCACCGCCTAAAGAGTCAGGAAGGGCAACCCTTGCCTTTTTCCTTTTTTTTTTTTGTTAAAGCTGCACTGATGCCTCACGCTGAGCACTTTTAGAGCAGTTAAGGGAAGCACACAGCTGGAGGAGGAGGAGGCCCGCTCAAGATTTACCCCCGTCCAGAAAGGTGTTTACATCACAAAAGGTTTCCCATCAACATTTTGCCTCATGCCTCGAACCACCTAACAATCAGCGCAAAATGAGTGACTCATCCAAGTTGCCACGGCAACACGGTTCATCGGGATCAGTTAACGACCACCATTGTTACCCCTGCAAAGAATCGATAACAAGATTTGGGAGGTGGAGGCGTGCCAGTGTGTGGGGGGGTGAATCCTCACGACCCGTTTCCAGTTTGTGCAAGCGTGGCAGGCTGCGCATAGCTTTTGCAGCAGGTAGGCGTCTCTCCCTTGCCTCAGGGCACACGCTTAGGTGGGGCTTGAGAAAATATTTCTTCTGCACCCGATCTGCTGCTCTCAACTCTCTCGCAGGAGAAAGAGACAATTTAAAATATATATATATTTAGTTATATAAAATTAGCAAATGCAGCGCCATCAAGGAGCTGATAAATTACCCCTGCTGTAAACAAACTCGGAACACTCACATATGGACATAACTGCAAAGTCAGCTTTACACACTGAAATTGCGTCACTGAGCAAACTAGCCGCCTCTAGTTGACCTACAATATGTGATTTTCATGCTGCTCGCCCGTGTCTGTTCTGCTCCCTCACCTACGAGCTTCCTTGACTGCGGTGGGGAAGCGTGGGGTGTCCCATCACCCTAAAATTGTTTTAAAAATCTTCTCCTCGTGCTCCCATTCCTTCTCTCCTTCTCTCCTTCTCTCCCTTCAAACCCCATCCCCCTCTCTTCCAGGGGCTCTTAAAGGAAAACATTGAGATAACAGCTGCCAGGGCCCCGGGGAGAGCGAGAGAAGGGAGAAAAGAGGTCAAACAGTAAAGAGAGCAGGAATCCAAGGTACAGCTGAAAGAGAAGCACACACACACTCATACTGACTCACACCAATTGAAATGTAATGATATGAACATGACACTTCATGCACCAACTTTGCAGCCCACTGTGTGCTCGAGCTTGTGTGTGTGTTTGTGAAATGTGTGACACAGAAATTACAGTGAGGAGGTGTTGTTAGCTGAATAGAAGAGATGCAGAAGGGAGGACGAGAGAGAAAGAACGAGCAATAAAAAAAGGAAAACACAACACAAGGGCAGGGACAACTGTTCTGTGGACACCTGTCCCTTTCGCTCACAGGCTGGAGCGATGTACAGAGACAGCTGCAGGGCCAATAAAGAAGAAAGAGTTTTCCACTTACCTCTCCTCCCCCCCTCCAATTCCCTCTCTGCTTCCACTCTCCTGCTTCAGATATATCGAAATAGTTGACTAGCAGAAATAGCGCCACTGAACCGCTACATCCAGCTGACACGCTGTACTGTATGCTCACATAAGATTCTCCTGACCATACATAATACATGGCTGAGCGCAGTTTCTGGCAGTGGCAGCCCTTGATGTTCAAACTGCGTGCACTTCTAGCTTTTGGCAGGGTTGGTGGGGGGGGACAGATGCCACAATAACAGCGTACAATAACACACTGCCGCTCGTGCGGCTCGGCATAACGAATCATAATTGTGGAGATACGATCTCCAGCCTGTATCTCGCTGTCATCAACGCCTGCTACACTACTTCCAGTGTTTATATCCCACTCGTAGCAAGTAGCTGCCGAGTCCTGACAAGAGCCCGAAACGCTCTCTGACTGGACCCGCTCTAGCGATCGGGTCAAGTAGACTCCTCGTCTGTTAGTAGTTAATTAACATTTAATGCTCGATGACAGCCCGTTCTGATGCCGTTTCGCGTACGGCCGAGCCCGAGCGCCGACGAGGAGATGCAGCGGCCGTGCGCGCAGGCGGAGGAGGATATGAAAAGATACGGGGATAAACACTCACCGACAGCACGTTAGGATAGTACAGTCCCATCATCGTATTCTGTGCAACAACTCAAACTGTCGTCGCTCCTCTCTCCTCTCTCTCCTTTCCTCTTCTCACGCTGCCTCGCTTTCTCTCCCTCGCCGAGCCTGTGTCACCTCACCAGCTCAGTCTCTCTTGTCTGTCTCACAGATTCAAAATCTCCCTCTCTCTGCCCCCGCTCGCTCTGTCTGCCCTGCCAATCCCCTCCCCACCTCCTCCTCCTCCTCTCCTGGCTTCTGTCCCTGTCACTCTCCCTCACTTGCTTACTTGCTTGCTTTTCTTTTCTTTCAACCCCCCCTTCCCCTCTATCTATCTCTCTCTCTCTCTCTCTCCCCGACTCCCACTCAGTCTTTTCTTTCCCTCTCCCACTCGCTCCTTTGCTTTCCCTCTACCCCCAGCCTTCTGTTTTGCTGCTGTGCCCTTGCCTGCTCATCTCTTCTGTCTCTTCTCCGGTCCTCCTCCTCTCCTCCTATCTCACCCAGATAGCCTAACGCCTCCCCCTTCCTACTTCTCTGCCTCTGTCACACCTGCAAACTTTCCCCTCCCCTCTGCTTTCCTCTCATGTCGCAGTCCTCCTCTCCTCTCCTCACTCTCTCTCTCTCCTTCTATTCTCTTTCTCCATGTAGGTGAGTTAACTGGGGCTGCTGGCACCACTGGGAGAGAGCAATAGACGTCTTTTCTTCTCTCTCTCTCTCTCTCTCTCAGACACGCACCTTGTTACGCAAATGAGCCGGTAATTTTACACATCAGTCATTTTTTTCCTGCAAAAGTCACGACTGCAACGATACTAGGTCATACCGAGCAGCGTTTTTCATAACACCGCCAAGCCAACATGGCCCAAGTCTGGCTGTTATCACATTCAACTTAAAGCTGTGCCGGACGATATTTCTATAAAAACAAGGAGGATGAAGCCACAGCGGTGTAAGCTCTGCAGCTCCCCTTAGGTTTACAGAGCATTTTAGCACCTTTTAGATCATTGTTTTGGCTTCGCGCTCGCTGCATTTTTAAAAATATGTATCAACCTGGTTTCAGCTCCCAAACCCCCACGGTAATCCGCGTCCAGCAGAGAGCTAAAGATAGCATCATTACAGCTAAACATATTGAAGCATTGAGCAGATTTTTCTCAGAAGAAAACGACACCACTGGGGGCACCAAACACGCCCTGAGCAGGAAGGCTCATCAAAGATGCAAGAAAAGATGCCAGCACCCGCCGAACAAATCGCCATCGTTTCTTGAATAACGACCATCGACTACACGAGTAATGAAGTGGCATTAATCTTCAGCACAGCACACTGCACGTGAATCCTTTGCTCAAATGCAGAACTCCAGCGCGGCACAGGTTTGCGCACCGGGTGACAAATACCATGCCAAGCCATTACCTGATGATTTTACTTTATATAAAAAAAGTTTGAAAACTACTTCAATAGACAGCCTGCCAAGTTTCACACTCCATCTGCAAAGAGCTTGTCTTCCCCTTCACACTTGGGGCTTCTGCTACTCTCCAGGCTCTTCCTTCCAGGAGTCTTTGATCACATCATTCTCACACTGCTGCTGACAGTTTAGCACCTCAGTGTTGTCGAAGCCTCCGCTGCCCTGCATTGTTTTCTTCCTCTCTGTCATTTTTCCCCCCTCCTGGTCAGAGGCCAAATCACACCTCCAAGCCCCCAAGCAGTCCTTGAATGACTTCTTTCGATCCCAACAAGAGGCTGTTCAGACAAGCCGAAAGTTTAAAACATCATCATCAAAAGTAAGATTAAGAGTGAAATCAAAACTGTCTGTTTGACTTCCAGGCTTCTGCAATACCCACTTAGCTGTACTAAAAAAAAAAGCCCATTCTCATACTGGGGCAAATAAAAGCATTCAAGTGAAGACAGATAAAGTGCAGATAAGCAGCCGGAGGTTGTCGGGCACCACGGAGTGCGAGGGATGAGGAGATTACGGGCAGAACATGAGAGGATGAGTGGATGAACGGAGGATGATCTAAGGATTAACCACATAAACTGAGCAGTCTAATAACACAATCAGCAGGCTAATACAAAGATGGGCAAACATGCTGTAGTCTTACACGCACACACACATAAACACAAACAAGATGCAATGCAGTGTGAGTGCGTGTTTGTGGGCAGAAAACTATAACATCAGCATGTTTAAAGGTGCTAAAAGAGAAAGAACAAGTTGGATTTGCCATCTGAAAGATGATTACTAAGTGTGCATTATTGGGAACAGAAAGGAAAGTGGGTGGAGGGTAATACTGGAGGGTTGTGGAGGCGTGTCTTTTACTACACGACTGCTAATTTATAATCTACACCCCCACCTTGTGGTTTGAAGAGCTACACTGAGCCATATTAATGTTATCTGAATACTGTATAAATGGAAGGAGTGGAATGAGGCCACATTACACAACGTGGATTTTGGCACATGTTTTTCCTCTTACCTGACTATGAGACGGGTATCCGTGATAGCTGAGCGTCAAGGGGTCGTTGTTCTGAAAGAGAGGAGCAGATTTTTCGGAAACATGGTCAGAAATTTGTAAAGAAAAAGGACAAGTCGCTTAAAAACATTTTCATGCTTCATTGTTATTCACTCAGACTTTTTTCCTTCTGTTTTTATGCCCACTAAGCTGTTGCCTCCATATTTGACTTTACAGCTGCGTGCCGTTTCTGACTCCTAATCAAATTAACTCTGTTCTGTGACACACTCCTGCTATCTCCCAAGTCAGTCTCCTCCAGAGTTTTCCACCCAGTGGATCTTTTGTCTGCTTGCAAAGCCGTGATAACGGGGGCGAGTGAGATCATGCGAGCAGTAGATGAAAGACGGGAGAGAAAGAATGAGTGTCACCGCGGCTCTTAAATCATAAATAGGTCAGGAGTGTCAGCGAGCATGAAGCCCATCGGTGTGAAATGCGATCATGAGCCCTGATGCAATCTCCAACACATCCCTCTCAATGTTCTGGCTGTGCAAAGCAGCGGCGGATACATCAAACATCTGGTGAGTAATTACAGTAACACAAGATGCAGAGGATACAAAAAAATAATTTGTTTATGGCCAAATATTAAACATAAATCATTCCTCTACTCCCTAAAATAGTTTGTAACTCACTTTATTCACTCTCATAATACCGTGTTCCAGCTTTTATGCTAATGTATTCCATTAAATGGAGGCGCTTTTCACAGCAATTACAACACACTTTGAAGGGAGAAAAAAAACAGATTTGCCTGTCTCTGACTTCATATCACTAGATTAGAAAACAACCCAGCTTCTCCCTCCTCCCTCTGTCCTTCCCCCTCTGATCTTCCTTTCATCTGGAACCAATGTCCCTCGTCTGCTCTGTACCCAGGGGGAACACTTTGCTCTGTGCGCTTCACAGCTTGAGTTCGCCTGATTAATACTGTAGCCATCTAACTCTGGACCCCATGGGGCCGTTTCACTAAAACTAAGCACAACATTTCCAAATGTAAGAGGCTCGGTTGAGGAGGAGGGAGCAGGAAGCGTCTTCGTGATTGAAAAATGCAGCTTGCGCGAGTCTATCTCAGAGCCAAAAATGTACTTAGTGAACTGGCTTTGGGAGGTAGAAGCTCTAAATAATGAATCACCTCTTAGAGGCTTGAATAACATGAATAAAGTATGAACCTTACTTTACGGTGAGGCCAAACTCTAAACACAAAAAAATAAAAAAAACACTGAAGGTATGGGGGCGCACGAGATTCATGGAACGGGCACGCTGCGTCACAGTGAGGGCGGCGCTCTCACAGGCAAACATCTGGAAACATATGAGCAGGAAAATAGGGAAGGACTGGAAATTCAACAGGAAATGGGCAGCAAAGAAAAAAGTGGATGGAGGGAGCAAAGACAATGACTCATACACGAGTGGAGTCATGTGCTTAATTTCCTTAAGCAACTCAGCGGGATGAGCGGGGGAGGGGGGCAGTGCACTGGAGTCAGCTCAGGATGAGTGTATCTCAGTGTCACTCAACACCGCGGCCACTTGCACCGAACATGAGAAAATAGAAAACTCTGTACTTCAGGTAGTCAATAAAGGCGCGCTGACTCGTTCCGGGGATGGTAATGACTTTTTTCCTGGGGAGGGGGCGGGGGCTAAAACAACAGAAGAAACTGCAGGGGAAGACCGGGTGAGCAATCACGAGAAAGTAGCAAAATGACCTGAAGTCAACAGATGGCAAAGATGGGGAGGAGGAGAGGGGAGAGAGACCAGCTTGCAGGAGGTGGAGGGGAGACGGGAGCAGTCCTGTAATAATTAAATCTGAAAGGAAGCACAGGATGAGAGGCACAGTTACCTCCAGGTTTCTCCTTCACTCAGCAGAAGTATCCCACTGTACACATGAACCCTGATACCGCTCTTCAAAAAAAATAAATACAGGTGGGGTAGGTGTGTGTGTGATTGTTTAGCACGTGTGGGATTTCTAATTTGGTCACAAGACTCGTGTCTATTCCTATCGCGCCTTGGGACCGCTGCTGTTCTGATGAGGAGGAGGAAAATAGGAACTACATTTCACTACTCTGAGAGTCATCCTACCTAACTGCAAAGCAGGGCACTGCATACACTCGAGAGGATGTGAATCCACTTCTTCCACAAAGCACTTATGTGCTAAGCCTCCAAACTGTTGGCCAGAAGATCTAAAGTTTATTTTCCCCTCGGTATACCTCACACAGTAAACCTACACGTGCTTCTTTGAGGGTACGCTGGTACTCCAACCAGCGTACCCTCACTGGGGGGGGTTTTGGAGGCTGCTTCGACCCTTCTGGCATGAAGATAATCATGAAGCAGCATCAGCTGCTGGATCACATGCTACATAATGAAACCGCTGAACACAATTGTGATTTGGATCCCCCAATTTATTTCAGATCTGATAGAGAGAGAATTAACATTTGTATGTAATTATTTACGGCACCACATAATTGCCCATAATGATTAATCTGCATTATCCCTTCATTCCAGTGAAACCAGAGACCACTATTGGATTTTTGGAACCAATGTTGATGACATTGTGGCTGCTGGCCCCATTTTTACATTTAATATGTCAGACTTCACTCTAAAAGGCAGTTAAACTCCTGTAAAAGGGTGGAGCCTGATGGGAAGACTGAGTAGCAATAACTGGACCCATACATCATCTCTTTTATGTACTGTATTTAAGAAATATTACACAAAAACTACAAAAAAATCATCACATTTTTCAGCCCTATGCCCCAGATGTAATGCTCAAATGGTTTCCCAATTAATTTACCAAGTGTACCAATAAAAAAAATTAAAAATCAAACTAGAGATGCGCGGATCAACCAGCCAGGGAGCGGAATCGGCTGATATCCAGCGCTCCTGGCTTTGACCGGTGACCGGCCGGTCAGCCTCACATTTGTCTGATTACAAGCTGGTCCGTTTCATGCACGCACAACACACACACTGCAGGGCAGGGAAAAAGTCAAACGTAAACTCACATTCACATGCCAAAATATCATTAGTGTTGAAGCTCCTTACTGTAAGCAAAGACACAAAGTTTGCCAAAGCAAACCAGAAGAAAAGCTACGGCTTACTTTGGCAAGTCTGAATAGATTTGTTCGTAGCAACAAACCTAATCGGGGTCATAAATCACCCTCACTCAACTGAAAATGGACATTTTAAAGAAGCTAGCAAAGGGAAAGTGGCTAAAGCTAAAGCTATCCAGAAGTCAGAGCTAGCCACGAGCCAGCAGCCTCGGTATGAGCAAAAGATCAAAGCAGTTAGGAGGAAAAATATGGAGACAAGAAGAAAAGAGAAAAAGGTTTCATAAATCTGCTTCACCTACTTTTTTTTTCTCTTTTGGCTAAAGCAGTATTCATTTATTCAGGTAAAGGTGATTCAATCTTCTTCACTTTAACTAACAGGAACTGAGAGAAGACCCAGTAACAATCTGCATGTTGGATTTAAGACGTAATAACTTATTTTATTAAAGAAATGATAATGTTTCTAGCTACTCAGAGAATCACAATTTATTATCTAACACTAAACCTTTTATTATTGGTGGTTGAAAGTCATTAATATTCATACTATACACTATACACTTATATATAATGATTTATTAATAGGGGAGAAAGACCATAATAGCACAGTTTTGTGCAGTTTGCAAATAGAGATTGAAGAGCAATGTTTAAATAAACATCAGTATAACACTACACCCCATCCAAAGCCAGAAATCCTGGTAAATCCCCTAACCGCACAATTTGGTAGCTCAAAAGAATAACTTTTTAGTACTACGGTTAAAAATCACCCCAAGATATTATATTATGCAAAAACTGGGTAATACAAGACAATAATAGCTCCGTTTTGGGAAATTCTCGAACACTGAGACTGATGTCTACCTTTCAAATAAGCATGAACTGATACACTGTTACACACCATCAACACTAGAAATGCTGTAAAGTCTCCAGACTGAAGTTAATATAAGGATAAGTACACTGTAGCAACATCAAATTTCCCCCCAAAGCCAAGTCTCAAAACACCGCCGGTCTTCAACATGAATCAGTCGAGAGATTTCTCCTTGCAATTCATCACAGAAAATCAGGGTCCCAAAAACTAAACAAATATTCTCCACCAGCTGCAAGAGAACATTTTTCTTGCTGACATTTTCATACCATTTCAGTGCAGGGGCTGAGATGAAAGTACAGCAGGGTGATCCACCTACATTAACGTCCTAGTCAAGTCATTTGTCCTCAGCGCTGTCGCCCCAGGCAGGACCTTATTAGGTTAGAGAGAGCCCCGGTTCCTACGCAGAGTGACAACAAAACACGGGCCGCTCAGCAGCAGGCCAGATGGATATTGAAGCCGACAAGCTACTCTCAACAATTCCCAAAATCTGACCAGAGCTGAAGACGCAGGGTGCCGTTATGAATCCTCTGTCACCCTGAAAAATGCAGGACTTCCCCGGTGCTGCACTGGAATGCAATACAGACTGATTGTGTGTTGTTGGGTTGGCGGGGAGAGCAGCACGCTCATTTAAAATCGGAGAAGGGCAACGGCAGAGGCAGGAAATCAGTAGCTAATTTCTCTGAACTCATACTGCTGAAAGCACTCAGCTTCTTCTTCCCTTTTTCTTTTTTTTCTTCCTTTCACTGGCTTTATTTGCCCTCGTTAGCTGAGCATTCAGTCATTCACTGCTTGCTGCACCGATTTATAAACGCACTGCTGCTCTGCTAAAACTTTGTAGCTTTGACTCAACAGAGCACTTCCTCCCACTCCACTGTGATGACATCAGAGCCTAATGAGAAAAACAGCAGTGTCAATAACCAAACGGGAAAGATCCCATTATTAGGCCACAGCGGTATAAATTACTTTCTCTCTCTACCGCAACCACACCCCTGTTCTGCTGGCTTCACAGGTCAGAGTTCAACTCTTGCCGTGTCGTCAGCAATAAAGACTTTTTTTAAAAAATCAAGAATGGAAAAAAAAATAAGGAAGGGAGACAGCGTGCTTTGCAGGAGCCAGGGTACCAGATGCTGTAACATTTTCCAGTATTTACCCTCCTCCTGAAGATTAGCTTTACAGACGGCCTTCTCTGTGATTTTATAGACGTTTCTTGGAAAGTCAAGCGTCCCGATTTAAGGAACTAAGGAAAACTGAACGTCACCCACCCCAGTTTGCTTCTGAAACCTTAATGGTGTCAGCGGGTTAGAGGTATAAAAATACGTCAGTGTTTTACATACACACACTGAGTCTGGGGGGAGGGGGGTAATTCGTTAAGCATGTGGCACAAAGCACAGTGGAAAAATGGTCTGTACAGATGAGGGTTGTTATTTTTTGTTTTCCCTAAAAGGCCAACGGTAAAAATTTAAACCCAGTGGAGATTTTGGAGTAATAATATAAATCTATGGATGAATTTTCTGCCTTTTACTTTTTTTAATGACATTATTTACTGGTTAATTTTTATAGTCTGCAAAATGTCAGAAAGAAAGTTTATGGTCACATTTCATGTCTTCAAACGTTCAGACTGCACATGTTTAATGAGAAAACATAGAAAAGTGGTGAAACTGCATGTACAGAATGTATGAATATTAAACTTAAGGACCACGTATGCTTTTTCTTATTTTCTGTCATATGTACAGTGTCACAGTGGTGTGCTATCATATTTAACACTCAAAATTTCTAATATTGAAGCTCGGTGCTCTAGTTTCAGACTGCTTTTTTTTTTTCATTTTTTACGTTTGGGTCTGTGTGATGTCAATGACAGGGGATATCTCGAAAACTGCCATCTCAGCTCTTGCTGTGAGAGTACAGAAGCTCCGCCCACTTTTTTTATTTAAGAGGGGCCGCCAATCCAGTCTAAAAGAAATGTGACCTTAAATGCAGAGGAATTAAACCAGCTCAATTCACAGCATGAAGTGATGAGCTAGACCTGCGGCTCCGGAGCCGCATGCGGCTCTTTAGTCTGTATAGTGCGGCTCCGCGTGGTTTGGGAAAATAAATTAGAAGTATTTAGCTGAAGTGTATTTTATTTATGTTAGATCTTTTTTAATTTGTAGTTCTAAATTGGAAGATTATTGTGATATTGAAATATAAAAATAAAATTATATTCTATTATTTTTTTCATGGCTCAAAATAAGCGCGGAAGCCGGTTAACCCGCCGAAACGCCGTGCATTTATCGAGACTTTCAACCCCAGGTAGGCTAATTATGGATCTTCGGATCCACATTATGACAGCAGCTATTCTCAATCGTGAGCTATGTTAAAAACAAACACCGCTCACGCCTCACAGATGGCACCTTGCAGTCCTGCGTAAAGATGACGTGACTTCGTACAGCCCCGATTTGCAGACGCTGTGCGCAGAGGTTCGGGAGCAGAAGTCCCTTTGTAAACAAACATATGTTCAGCATATCTTTATTGACCACTTCTCACACACGGTTGCTGTACGCATACAGCCGGCTGTAGCTTTTCAGCTCACAGCCCGACACATACCAACAACAGCATAGACGGCACAGAGGTTAAGGTGGCGAGGCGCGATTGCGGGTGCTGCTCAGGTACGTCCTCCTAGACCACGCCCCGCCATACACATGAACCAGGTAAAATACCTATTTAGGCAGAATTTTGCAAATATCTATTTTTCTTTTTTCAGCAGCATAGTGCTCCAAAATCCCAAAGGCGATATAAGGGTGGCGGCTCACAACAGTTTTTGTTTGCTGGATCATTTTAGTTCAGCTGGGTGTCTTTCCTTTTGTTATATTTCTTTAAGAGTTCAAAATGTGTTAATTACATAAACAAAATGTAATTTTCTCTGTAGCACTTCATGGATTTCAAAAGCAACACACCTTAGTTGTTCGCACAAAGCATAAAGGTAAAAAACAATATATACAGTGTTATCTTGATTTTAGATGTCAAAAAGTATTTGCGGCTCCCAGTGTTTTCTTTTGCGTGGAAACCGGGTCCAAATGGCTCTTTGGGTGTTAAAGGTTGCTGACCCCTGAGCTAGACAAAGGTCCAAAGAAAGATTATTTTAGGACACTTAACGTGGAGTTGGAAATGAATCTAACGGCTGCCCTTTATTTGTTTGACTTCATCAGACCTGCAATGACAGCATTAGAAGAGAAATTCACTTGCTATATAAAAATATAGGGCTGGAAGATGTTTTTAATAACTCGCTAGTGCACTAATAGGAGCTTTACACAATGGACTACAGTATATAAGCTTCATCTGGTTTTCACCAATATCTGTGTGACGGCATCCCATAAATTCCAGGGCCTTAAATAAGGATCTCAGGGATCAGTGCGGTTATAATGCCCCCTCCAGTTTGAGATGTGATCCCATTAGCTGGAAACAAAGCCTCTTTGCTGCCAGTGATAGGGCAAATCTGTTCCTGCACCATCTAGGGAAGGAGGGGGTTCTCCTACTCTAATTTCCGGACTGTCCAGCCAGTTCACGTTCAATACGTTTTAGGGGCTGAAGCTATTGATCCGTGCTCTTCTCTCCCACTCTCTCTCACACACACACACACTCTTTTCCCTGCACATCTGTTTTTAAGTGCATTACATTTCTAGCCGTGTCTGTCAGCACTCCCTCGACTGACAGCAGGACGACGTTAAAGCCAGCCATTTAGTTTTCCAAACTGGAGCAAACAAGCCACTTCACCTCCATTACTGGAGCTTTCAGCGATGGAGAAATAGCTTTCTGTCTTCCACTGGAGTACTTCACCCTACATAATCCACTTTAATGTTATCCAGAGCATCTTCGGGTCCTCATGTGACGCTCTATTAATAACAATATTTGACCATTTTGGGATCAATGAGGGAAAGGGGGGGAAAAAACAACAACAACAAACTGATTATGCTGACTGCTGGTCCACTTTAGCAGTGGTGCTCATAAAAGCAGGGGTGTTAGGATCCAGGCAATTGGACTGATGAGGTTTAGGCTCCTTGGTAAAATGATCATTGTTTACTCTAGATAGCCTGCAGTCT